>NC_090451.1:373926791-374226791 GCF_031143425.1 Pleurodeles waltl
GGTGGTAGAAATACCGCCAACAGGCCGGTGGTAATTACCGACAAATTATGACCATGGCGGTGAGACCTCCCATAGACAGCCAATGTACCACACCATCCCCCAGAGTATTAACACCACGCACGCCCGCAGGTGTCATCAACACCCAGGTGGAAGACCAGGTACCGCCCACCATATTATGACACAGGAAACCGTCAGGATTCAACGCTATCAAAAGCCTGCCGGAAACAGAATACAGAAAACAAAAGAATCACCAACAAGTACACAGAGGACTCCGCCGCCGCCATGGAACTGGAACTTCAAGTCTTCCCGATGCTCTTCTACGCCATGCTCCACCTGGAACACCAACGCTGACGTAGATGATGATGGTGAGTACAGCCGCCTAGCACACAAGGGAGGGAGGGAGGAAAAGGAGAGTGACACACACACGCACAACACACACCATTCACACACACACCATACACACAACCAGCTGCAGACGTAAACCAACGGCACACAACACACAGCACAATAAAACAAGGACCAGATTTTAGAAATACTGAAAATGTATTGGCAAGGGAAAAGCCACCACTTAAACAAGATATGTACAAATTCCACAAAGGGCCAATGCCCAGTCCAAAGTACAAATGGCCCACATGGCCACAGGGCACCGTCCAAGGCACAACTTGTCTCCTGACAGCAACTGCACAGAACTCTGCAGGGGCATCATTTTGCAAGTGGGCAGGCACCTCAGGGTGATGGGGGTGGGGGGCACCTCAGCAGAATTTGGGAACTTTCCCACTGGTTCTGGAGGGGGCTCCCTACCCATTTCTCTGTGCTGGGGAGTGCAAGGCCACAGTCTCTCAAGTGGGTGACTTTCTCACTGGTTTTGGAGGGGGCTCCATGCCCATTTCTCTGTGCTGGGGGAGCGCATGACCACAGTCTCTCAGGTGGGTGGCTTTTCCACTGATTCTGGAGGGGGCTCCATTCCCATTTCTCTGTGCTGGCGAGTGCAAGGCCACAGTCTCTTAGGTGGGTGACTTGCCCACTGGTTCTGGAGGGGGCTCCATGCCCATTTCTCTGTACTGGGGAATGCAAGGCCACAGTCTCTCAGGTGGTGACTTTCCCACTGGTTCTGGAGGAGGCTCCGGTACAGCAGTCACAGAAGGGTAGCCTACATGCCCTCTGCTGGAGGTCAGGGCTTTGTGACCACTGGTGGTGGTGTCACCCTGCCAGCCTCTGCTGGAGGTGAGGGCTGCACTCTGTCAGCAGGTGAAGGTGCCTCCTGGGCAGCCTCTGCTGGAGGTGAGGGCTGCACTGTCTCAACAGGTGAAGGTGCAGCCTCTGCAGGAGGAGTGGGCTCCACTGCCTCAGCTGGAGGTGAGGGTTCTGTGACCACTGGTGGTGGTGTCGCCCTGCCAGCCTCTGCTGGAGGGGAGGGCTGCACTGTCTCAGCAGGTGAAGGTGTAGCCTCTGCAGGAGGAGTGGGTTGCACTGCCCCAGCTGGAGGGGAGGGCTCCGTGACCACTGGTGGTAGTGGTGGTGGTGTCATCCTTCCAGCCTCTGCTGGATTCGAGGGCTTCTTCCCCTTCATGGCAGAAGTCGAGGGCTTCTTCCCCTTCATGGCAGGAGGTGCGGCCTCCTTCCCCTTCATGGCAGGAGTCAAGGGCTTCTTCCCCTTCATTGCAGGAGATGCAGACTCCTTTCCCTTCATTGCAGTAGTCGAGGGCTTCTTCCCCTTCATGGCAGTGGCTGTGGGATCCTTAATCTTCCTGGCTGGTGGAGTGGGAACCATCACTGTCTTGCCTCCATGACTAGGAGGTACCTCCACTGTCTGCGTAGACTGTTTGGATGAGGTGCTGGGCTGGGTTGTTGAGACCCTGCTCTTACGGGCAGGACAGGGGGAGGAGGGAAGAGGTCAAGTTGAGCAAGGAAAAGCTTTTTAGGTACGGTGGGGTGAGAAGAGGGAGGAGGGATGGGAGTGGAGGTTGAGGGAGTGGTAGTTGAGGAGTACGTCTGCTGGACTTGGGTACAGGTGCATGGGGAGTGTGCTGATTTGAGGTGGATGGCTTCTGGGTGTCTGACTGCTTGCATTTGTGGCCTTTAGGAGGGGGACACACAGGGTTGGAGAGGACACAGGGGACGCCTGCATATTTGTTGTGGAGGTGTCTGCTAGTGAGGTATGTGTGCTGCTTGGTGTGGTGATGCTAGTGGTGGATGTTGAAGCAGTGCATGCAGGTGTGAGTGTGGACGTGACTGTATGGAAGGTGGAGGATGGGGAGACAATGGAGGCAATGGATGTGGTTGTGTCTGCAACTGTATGGTGTTTGCGTGAGTGCTTGTGTATTGAAGTGTGGTGCCTGTGTTTGACTGTGCCACTCTTGTGTGTTGTATTGTGTGCATGCTCATCTGTATGTGTGCATGGGATGAGTTGGGGTTGAGGAGACTGGGACTGGGAAGTGCTGGTTGGAGCGGGGATGGTAAGGACAGGGACAATGGCTTCCATCAGAGAGGCAGCCAAAGCCTAAATCAATCTCTGTTGGGCCGCCAATCCACTGTGGATGCCTCCAGGAATGCATTGCATTGCTGCATCTGGGATGCCAGCCCCTGGATGGCATTCACAATTGTTGACTGCCCTACAGGGATGGATCTCATGAGGTCAATAGCCTCCTCACTCAGCCAGCAGGGCTCACTGGGGCAGGGCCTGAGGTGCCTGGGGCGAAGGAGATGCCCACCCTCCTGGGAGAGCGGGCACAGGCAACTCACTGAGGGGCTAGTGGGAGGGCGGTGCTGGTACAGGGGTGGCGGCTGTACCTGCAGCTGGGGTGGTCACAGAGGTGACCACCACCAGGGAGCTTCCATCGGAGGAGGTATCAGAGTCTGTGTTCTCACCTCCTGTCGCTGCCGTGGTGCTCCCCTCACCCTCCGTCCCACTGGTTCCCTCGGCGTCTGTGGACTGCTTGCCTCCTGGGTCCTGTGGGATGCGGCTCACTCTATCCCCGGTGCCCCTGCCTCTCCGCTAGATGATGCTAATGCACACATGGACAAGTTGACAGAGGATAAAGGGGGGGGGGGGGAGAGAGAGAGAGAAAGGGAACACTGGTAAATTACTGCACCAACAGCACAGTTGGCATACACAGCACCATCACACACAGGGATCAGGATTGAGCACTATGCATTGCACTGCCATTGATTTGGCAAGATGCCACAGCAAGATGAGGGCCAAACATCGGCAACTGCACACCTCCTGGGACCCACTAAGCCCTGTCTGACATGAAATGCAACCTCGCAAGGTTATCTTGTTTTCCCTCTTAAACATTGCCTTGGAGCTGGATCACGCTGCAATGTCTGGCCCAGCATTAAGGGGCCCCACGAACTGACACACACTACCCGGATCCCATGCCACCTAGAAAATATGGTTGTAACAGCCACTGTACTCACCCCCTTGTGGCTGCTGTGATGCCCTAAAGCACCCATCCAGCTCTGGGTAGGCCACCGCCAGTATGCAGGCCATCAGGGGGGTAAGGTTCTGACGAGCACCCCTTCCTCACTGGGAGTCCATCCCCAGTTGGGCCTCCGCTGTCTTCCATGCCCAGTGTCTCAGGTCCTCCCACTGTTTCCAACATTGGGTGCTCCGCCTGCCATAGACCCCCAGGGTCCGCACGTCCCTGGTGATGGCACGCCATAATCCCATCTTTTGATGGCTGCTGACCTGCAGAGTCGATACAGACGGGAAGACACCATTACCCATCCAATCCAACCTGTCACAGATATGGCCCACCAATCCTGTTTCCTTCACCTTTGGCACACACATCAGCCGGCACACCATGTACACCACCACATGACATCACCCACCCATGACACGATGCTTGCACACACATCTCCATGCAACCTTCCCACATGCATCATGCCCAAGGTGTACTCACCTGTCAGTCTGGAGGCCCATACAGCAGTCCGTACTGGGGTAGGACCCCATCCACCAATCGCTCCAACTCCTCCGAAGTGAAGGCAGGGGCCCTTTCCACGATCACAACTGCCATGGTAGGTTCTAGACACAGGTCACAGCAGCAAACGCAGTGTAGGTGTTCTCCTGTTGAAGGTCAGGAAACAAGTGAGGAATCAGATAGAAAATGGCAGTCACGTCCGCGGCAGTGTTCACCGCCACTGCCGGCACAGATCCCCATTGGCCACTGTACTCCATAGAGCCCCATATTATCCAATGAGGAATTGCACCGTGGTGCAAGACCGCCTTCCGCCATGATGCACAGCATTGGCGGAGATGCCTCATTTCCATCTGTCCCTACATACAGGACAGGCGGTCATCAGGTCATGGTGATGGACAACCATCGGATTAACCTTTACTGCGTCACTGCCTAGTTTTGCACATACCTTGACATTCCAACTGTTCTATCACATAAATGCAACATGTACACTGAGGTTGTGGTTCCATTGTTCAAACTGTGACAGCCTACTCACTCTTGTGTCCTTTAGATACCTTCCACTGCGGATGAATGGGAGGAGAAGACAAGCCCCCGTTTACATACCCCTTGTGGACTTGGCTACACTGGAGGACAGGGACATTATACTGACTTATATAATGGACAGGGCCACAGTCACAGAGCTGTGTGCCCAATTGCAGCCTGACCTAATATCAGCTATCCATCACCCCACTGGGATCCCCCTTCTTGTGCAAGTGCTATCAGTGCTCCATTTCCTGCTAAATGGTTCTTTCCAAGTGACAGTGGGCTTGGCAGCTGGAATGTCACAGCCAATGTTTTCTATCGTGCTGGCAAGGGTCTTGGCTGCCCTGGTGAAACACATGTGCAGCTACATTGCTTTCCCCCAGGTGGAAGATTTGGCCACTGTAAAGGTAGGATTCTTTGCAATGGGCCATATCCCCAATATAATAGGGATGATTGACGGTACACATATTGGGTTAGTCCCCCCCCCACCAGAATGAACAGGTGTTCAGGAATCATAAGAGTTTCCACTCACTGAATTTGCAATAGGTGTGCCTGGTGGACCAGTACATCTCCCACGTCACTGCCAAGTATCCTGGGTCAGTGCATGACGCCTTTGTCCTGAGGAATAGCAGCATCCCAAATGTGATGGCACAACTACAGAGGCACAGGGTGTGGCTAATAGGTGAGCCAGAACCCCGACCCACTGTATGTCAGTATGTGCCTTCAGGTGTACTCCCCATAGGAGTGTGTAAGGCTAAATGTTGTTCCTAAATACTTTCAGGTGACTCTGGCTACCCAAACCTATTGTGGCTGCTGACCCCTGTGAGGAATGCCAGGACAGTGGCTGACGACCATTATAATGAGGCACATGGGCGAACTAGAAGAATAATCGAACGGACCTTTGGCCTCCTGAAGGCCAGGTTCAGGTGCCTCCATCTGACAGGTAGATCCCTGTGCTACTCACCCGGAAAGGTTTACCAGATAGTAGTGGCATGCTGCATGTTGCACAACCTGGCCCTCAGACGACATGTGCCTTTTCCCCAGGAGGAGGGGACTGACTGGAGATGACCCTGTGGCAACAGCGGACCCTGAGGACAGTGAAGATGAGAAGGCAGAGGATGAGGACAACAGAACATAAGTTATACAACAATACTTCCAATGACACACAGGTGAGACAGTGGAACAGACCATTACTCTGACTACTGATTTATCTGTGTGCCTGTGGCATGATGGCATTCACTTCCTTTGCATCTCAACTTACTGTCACCTATGGCTTCCCATTTTCCAGATATTGGTGATATGACAACATTGTCCTGATGTGATCACTACAAACAGTTCCAGGTCATTATTTGTTAGCTATCATAGTGTTCAGCACTCGACGTGGCTGTTCCCGCAAATGCACATTTAAGACACATAAAACAGTGTTACTCAAATTGGGTTCAATGGTTTTTATTGTAGTGCTATAAAATTGAGGGTAAAGTGCAATGGAATGGAGTGATGGTGGAGGAAAGTCCAGGGTATTCTTCCAGTCTGTTTGTACAACAGGCCCTGTGTCCAAGGGGCAAGAGAAAGGGGAGCAAAGGCAAAGTGGACAGGGTGACAGGGTGGGACACAAGGGGGACAATCAGGAGAGTCTCATTTCCTGGCAGTGGTCTTGGTCTTGGCAAGTGTCTCTGGCTTCTGTCTGGTTTACAGGGAACGTTTGCGTGGTTGTTCACCCTCTGCAGGGGGAAGGGTGCTGGTAGCCTGTGGGTCCTGTGGCGGGTCCTCCTGTCCACTAGCTGCAGCGGATGTGGTGGGCTAGTTAATGAATTGGCTAGTGGTAGGGGCCCACTGCTGTACAGTCCATTCCCTCATGATGTTTGCCATGTCTGCCACCACCCCTGCTATGGAGATCATGGTGGTGTTGAGGGCCTGCAAGTCTTCCCTGATCTCCTGATGGAGTTGCTCCTGCAGCCTCTTGTTCTCCTGCATGTTGTTAAGGATCTAGCCCATTGAATGTTGGTCGGCACCCAGGACATTGGTGAGTGTCTTCTGGAGAGTCGGTTCCCTGGGCCTGTCCTCCCCCTGGCACATGGCGGTCCTCCCAGTGTACCTGTTGCACTGTGCCTGTATCCCCTGAATGGTGTGCCCACTACCACTGACCCCAGCTCCCTGATTGTCTTGGGGATGAGGTGTGGACTGGGGTCCCTGTACAGGTGGGCTCATGCTGCTTGATGAGGTTGTTGATCCAAATCCTGGAGTCCAGAGTTACTTTCATAACTGGGGGCAACTTCTGTTGTGGGGCTGGATAGTCGTGGCAACTGCTCTCCACTGAGATTGGCTGGGGCACCCGTGGGTTTATGAGTGATGTATTAGGCTTCATGCCTCTGACACGTTGTACTTCCCTATCTTCCCCTCTATTGTTGCTGTTGCCCTGCCACCTTTTTTGGTGTATGGTGGTGTATTGTGTGCTTGTTAGTTCTCCGTGCTGTGCATGCTTTTATGATGGGTGCCCATGCATTGGTATGGCATGCAGGGCTTGGCATTGTGGTTAGTCATATGTGTAAGTGCAGTGTGTGGGATGGAGTGGAGTGATGGGAGTGAGGGTGGGAGATGGCATGTAGGTATGGGGGTGATAAGTGTTAAATGTTGACTTACCAGTGTTCAGTCTTCCGGCTACTCAGCGAATCCCTCAGGATGCAGTTATACCAAGACTTGCTCCTCCTATGCTGTGAGCTGTAGAGGAGGAGGTAGGGGTCCACCGCCAGTCCAATGTATGGCGAGCTGGTGCCTTGCTGCCATGGAAAGTACCTTCCCTCATAGCTCGTTCCACCTCTTCCTGATGTCGTCCCTTGTTCTTGGATGCTGTCCCACTGCGTTCACCCTGCCCATGATTCTCTGCCATAGCTCCATCTTCCTTGCAATAGATATCGGCTGTACCTGTGCTCCCAACAGCGGAGGCTCTACCCTGACTATTTCCTCTACCATGACCCGCAACTCTTCATCTGTGAAACAGAGGTGCCTCTGTGGACCATGGGTGTTGCATGTTGTGTGTAAGTGTGTGGGAGTTGGGTGGTATGATTGGGTGTGCGTAGTGGAGTGTGTGAGGAATGTATGGTTGTGTGTGTAGTTGTCGCAGTGGTCTTGAAATCTGTCTGGTGACAATGATTTGTATTCGTAAGGGGTTGTGGGTAATGTGGGTGTGTGTTTTTATAGTGGTGTGAGTGGGTGTGGTGTGTGTATGGGTGTCAGGTGTGTTTTTTTTTAATTGCCTAATGTTGTGTAATACTCTAACTACGTGTGGGTGTATTGTACTGGGAGAAATCTAGGCGCTCTGGGTAGCGAGGTGAATATCAACAAAGAATGTCGAACCTCGAAATGGTGCACTCTTGAAAGACCACACCCAAAAGGTCTTGATAGATGCTAAAAGCACTATTGCAAATATAAAGTACAAGAGGCACTCATTATAACATGAAAAATAATAGTACTCATAAGTCAGTATACATAGGTAATGTTTTGTCATATATTTCTGAAAATTAATAGGATTATTTCCAACATAATCCCCAATTACAGTATCACTGTCCAAATCCAAATAATAGAATTAATTGATCTGTTGTTCCAAGATTGCTATGATCCAAAGTCCAAGTCCAGATTTCTCTAATCAAAGTTCAATCATATTCTTCAAAAGATGATATAGCTTATTATTTAAACTTTAGCAGCCGCATCCAAATTGATAGCCAGTCCAGATTTTCTCAAATCAAGGTTCAATCATATTCTTCAAAGGATGATATAGCTTATTATTTAAATTTTAGCAGCCGCATCCAAATTGATAGCCAACACGTGTTTCGTCCGGGAGTTTCCCAATGACTTCATCAGGGCTAAACATATATGTAGATGCGTCCTATATCATAAGTATTCCTTACAAGCGAATCACAGAATAATTCCGTTAAGCAACTTATCTGCTGATATCAGTTATATCAATCCACCGTCTAATGAGTCAAAACGTGATGCGCGAGTATGCGTGTGTATCGATGTTAGCGGCCATTAGCGTGGCGGTAAACGTTTTTTACCGCCAATGTCGAAATGACCACCTTTGTCTTTGGGTGCTTTTCTCTTCAACAGAACATGGACTGAATACGGATTGATTTCTTTATAATTGTCCTTCCACTGGCCGAGTTCAGATTCAGGTACTTTATTTGGTCTCTCTTCCATCTCATTGCTTATTGCTGATTCCTCGGCCACGTTGCTTGTTGCACCCATCTCTTGTTGACTTGTTTTCCCCCTTCTACTCTATTACTTTTTGTATTTTAGCTCCCGTTAGCCCTGGGTGTTTCTTTTGCTTTACCATACTTTATACTTTGTTTGTTTCTTCATAGTTGAGGTTGTTATGATCCAGGGAGGTGTGCTCTGCTCACGCTACTTTGGTCAGCATGTTTTTCTTGGCTATTCACTTTTATTCTATCCTGGATGAGCATTGTCTGCCCTCTGTGTGCTGCTGCAGCAGTAGGCATGGGGATGGACTTTGCTCATGACAGCAACCCCTGCCTTGCAGCTTGTAACAGGATACAGAATTCCAAGGACAGAAAGTATCAGTTTTGGAGGTTGCAGACCTGATAAACCTCAGCCCACAGACACTCAGAACTACAGGTGGCAACATTCCATCTGGAGGTATCGATTTGAGTGATATTCTGTCACTCCCAAATAGGGACCAGAAATGGCGGACTGAATTGTAATTTTGGACCTAGTATTACTGTTCCCACTCTACCAAAGCAAATTCTAACTGAGCCCTAAGAACTCTGCTTATTGTTCCCTTAGCATATCAAGTAGCTTGAACTTGCCTGTAAATCAAGAGTCTCCATAATTCCTTAGTAGTTCCTACTGACATATTAATAATCACAATATGATTAATTCCCATGCAGGAATGAAATGTTTTATAGAAGACACAATTAAACTATAATTCTAATGAACTTTACAGATATTCAATATGTTCTATAAATAAACTAAGGCAAATTCACCATGGTATTGTGTTGCCCTTGTGTCAAACATGGGCAACACAATACCTAAGTTAGATTTACCAAGCAAAGCAAGACAACCTTGTGTGTTCCTGTGTAGCTTGGTAAATCTGGAGTAACCCAAGGCCGTAGATGTCACTGCCTTGTATTAGTCTGCCTGGGAAGGCATTCCATGGGTGGAGGGTGGGTGTTCCTATGCTTCCACTCATAGATTTGATTTTGGTGCATTCCCAGATTTACTAATATTGGTTACCCTCGGAATGCATCAAAATTCCACACCTTTCCAGGGAAGTCACAACAAGGAGAAATATATTTATTTTACCTCATGTCCTCTTTCTGAGTTTGTTGCATTCTATACCACACTCAGAGAGAGGGAAAAGTCTCAGTAGATTGTTTTCGTGCAGGACCCCTTCCTGCACAAAAAACAATCCTGGCTGCAATGCAGGCGCCCTTGTACCATGGCACAAGAGAGCCTGCTTTGGCACTAGGCAGCTGATTGTACGTCAGTACAGGCGGAGAGCACAAATGCACCATGTGCTGATAGATATGGTACATTCTTGCCCTCTCCCTTTCATTCAGCACAGCAAAGTGTCTTGCTGCATTGCATAAAAGAATGATAAATATAGCCCCTGGTACTTTTACCCCCAACAATACAAGGAGTACAATACTGACATAAAATGAAAAACAAGAGTAAATAAAGAGCCTGAAAAGAAATAAAACTAAAAACAATATCATGATCTATCAGAAAAAACAGAAAATAGAAAGAAAGATGAGTTTAAAATAACTAGTGAAAACATTGCTCACACTACCAAATTGAACTACCATTGCCATTTATGCTGGCTGTAAAATTGTGCCATGCTATATAATGTTCTTAAAGAAAAAGCCCTGCTTGCCTTCTAAGACATAAACACAGAGCTACAGCATATGACCTATACTTCATAACTCATGCTTGTGTTTTTCCTTTCAGTTTTCACAGACGTTCTTGTGTTCTGCAGTGAGGCCTGTGGCTCTGCACACCCCCAATACACCAGCAAGGGCCTTATTTATAGATTGGCAGATGCATTGTTCCATTAAATCGTGCCTGAAATACTGTCCACCCTATTTCAAGTGTTGTAGGCTATAATGCACTTGTAGTATGGTGAATCAGACATCTGTCATATTTGAGATGGAGTGCCCCGACTGACAAATGCAGTGTATTCTTGTAATAATAGAAATCAAGTTCCTTGCATACTACAGACATAAATTTAAGGTCCTTTGGAATACTCCAATAATACCATGATACCTGATATGGAAAATGGCAGCACAGTTTCAGATATACCTAAAAAATGCAACTATGCATTGTTTCAGTTCAAAGCCCCTACAAACTATACGAAGAGATAATACTCCAACTGACTGAGACGCAGACTTCTTACATAGATAGGGTTAAACCAGAACTTGGGAAAGTGAATGGGCTTGCAATAGAAGGTGAACAAAGAGGCATATCACAGTAGTAAATGCAACTGCAGCTATGAAGCAAAACCGAGTGTTACACAACACTAGGACATAGATTACAGATTGAACAGGTTTGGGTCAAAAATATTTTAGTAGATCAGCTGTTTACTGAGAAATGAGATACACTTCCTCAAAGAAATCTTCAGCTATGAGGAAAGACAGAAACACCACTTTGAGGACTGTTTCCTGAGTATCCCTGATTTTATAAGTTATATTTTAAAAGAACTGAAAATATCATTTTGGTGGCTAGCGCACCACCAGTATTAAAGGGTTTTATTTATTGATTGTAGGAGTTGCTTGAGCTACCAGCCCTTTTGTTGCAATATACTATGATCAATTCATATATGCATGATTTGCACTGCAGGTGTATGAAAACGTTTACTACATTCAGCGTGGTTGCTAGACTTGGCATCCTTGGCGTGGTCTCCCCTAACTTTTTGCCTCTGTTTCCAGGTTGTTGATGTGTGCTGGACTCTGTCTTTTCTGTTTTGATACACTGGGTACCTTACCACTGCCATCCAGTGCTAAAGTGCAAGTGCTCCTATGTAAATATGTACGATTGGCTTTCCATGATTGGCATATTTGATTTACTCATAAGTCCCTAGTAGAGTGCGCTAGAAGTGCCCAGGGCCTGTGGATCAAATGCTACTAGTGGGCCTGCAGCACTGGTTGTGCCACCCATATTAGTAGCCCTGTAAACATGGCTTAGACATGCCACTGCAGTGTCTGTGTTTGCAGTTTTAAACTGACAATTCGACTTGGCAAGTGTACCTACTTGACAGGCCTAAACCTTCCCTTTTTATACATGTAAGGCATCCCTAAGGTAGGCCTTAGGTAGCCCCATGGGCAGGGTGCAGTGTATGTAAAACGTGGACATGTACTTATGTGTTTTCCATGTCCCAACAGTGAAATACTGCCAAAATCGTGTTTCGCTGTTGCAAGGCCTATCTCTCTCATAGGTTAACATGGGGGCTGCCTTTAAATATTCTTAGGGAGCAGATAGAAATATGGAGTTTAGGGTCTCTGAGCTCACAGTTTAAAAATATATCTCTTAGTGAAGTTGGTTTTAGATTGTGTGTTGGAAAATGCCACTTTTAGAAAGTAGGTATTTTCTTGCTTAAACAATTCTGTGACTCTGCTGTGTCGTGGATTCCCTGTCTGGGTCAGTTTGACAGTTGCACCTCTCTCTAGACAGTGACACAAGGGGAGCTGGGGAGTAGCCTACATGTCCTGATGAGCCTTCTATGCTAGGAGGGAGGGGAAGAGTGGTCACTTACACCCAAAAGGGCTGTGCCTTCCCTCACACAATGCAGTCTCCAACCCCCTGCTGTGTGTCTAGGGCCTGGCCTCGGCAAGGCAGGATCTTCCATACAAGAGAGACTTTTCTTTGAAGTAGGCCTACTTCAAAGGTAGAAAGGAGTATAAGAAGATGACCCAAAACGCCTGAAAATCAGATCACTTCTGGAATCAAGAGGAACCTCTGCCAAGGAGAAGAGCTGAAGAGTTGAGGAGAAGTGCTGCCCCTGCCCCTGCCTGTGACTTTGCTTTGTTGGGCTATCCTGCAGTTGCTGCTTCTGCCAGTGGAAGGGGACAAAGACTGGACTTTGTGGTATATTCCTGCTTGAGAAGAATCTCCAAGGGCTTGGACTGAGCTTTTCCCCTGTTCTGAAGTCTCAGGGTCATCAAAGACTTCCCCCTACCAGTACTTGGACTCTCTGATGAGACTCCTGCCCTGACAAGTGGTGCCCTATCCACTCCCTGGGCCCTTGAAAGGAGAACCTGGTGAAAATTCAAGAAATCTGACTTTGAACGACTCCGGGCCGACGCCGCTGCCGAACTCTGAGACGCCGCCTGCAACCGCCTCTGTGGTCCTTGCTGAAGTGCAATGACCCTCACAGGCCTGACATTGCTGCAGCCCAGCCCAAGTCCACGACTCTGTGGAAGTCGCCGTGCCACGTTGTGACTGACATTGCCCGAAGAGCGTGGATTCAACGCTTTGCACCAATGCTGCCTCACTTCCACCACCCCACAGCAAGGATCTGACGCCTCTTCATGAAGCCTCTGCTCCTTCGCCCTCCAGCACCAGAACGGATGGTGCCTCGGATCCAGAGATGCCGCGATCCCCGACTTTACTTACCGGCTTGTTCTCACACCTTACTAAGGTACTGCACGTGGTGGTCTGCGTGATTCCATACCCGGCTCCATGGGCGTCAGATTGTTTGGAACAACTCCGTCATGACGCCATGTTATCACCTCATTGAAGCTTTTTGTGTTTCGAGGTGCTATTTTTGAGTTTAATCTTTAAAAACTCATAACTTGACTTGTGTATGTCGGAATTTTGTTGTGTTGGTCTTGTTTTGTTTAGATAAATATTGGCTATTTCTTAACCTGTGTTGAGTCATTTTGTTGTGTTTTTACTGTATTACTGTGTGTGTTGGTACAAATACTTTACACATTGCTTCTGAAGTTAAGCCCATCTGCTCATGCCAAGCTACCAAAGGGGTGAGCGGGCTTTAACTGAGTGTGATTCTCCTTTACCCTGACTAGAGTGAGGGTCCTTGCTTTGACAGGGGGTAACCTGACTGTCAACCAAAGACCCCATTTCTAACAGTGGTCATGAAACATGTTATACTTGTTATTTTTAGATTGTTGCAAGTAAGTCCAAGTGCAAGTTGGTGCAAGTAAATCCAAACAGAATACAGTCTATCTGTAGGACATGTTCACCTAACATGCTTCAATCAGGCTTATAAACCAATAAGCTGACTGCAGAAATAAGATGATGTGTATGCTGCAAAATTGCATTGATTGAAGAACTAAGTTAAAGCTTTTTATTTCCCCTCATAGATGCCATGCATCTTTTTCCTTGTTGAAAAATGTCTTGTTTAATTCTTCTTATGGTTTTGATTTTCTTGTTTTCCAAACTCCTGCATGAAAACAGAGTTGTATGTACGTGTAGAGTGTTTCTAGCATGGCCTTCTGCCAAAAAGGTATGAGGCATTCTGGGGTTATTCTAACTCCTTCATGCATCTCCGCAAATCTTTCAGATTAAGTCCACATATGTTTCTCTGTAGATTACATGAGCACTAAAAAGATACCTGTTTTTTCGTCTAAGGCTAGTCGCACTCCTTCAAGCATCTCATCAAATCTTTCATCTTAAGTATACATATGTTCTTTGTAGATTGCACTAGTACTAGAAAAGATACCCATTTTTCTCACTTAAAAACATATGTACCTGAATGCAGACAAATTGATAACTGAGGGATGGTGAATGAAGAAAGTGAAAAGGAGGTAAAGGAACATGATTTTAAACTCTATAAATTGCATAAAAGGACCTGGGAAACATAAGGCCCAGAAACCTGACTGTGATGCTTAGAGTAAGAAATGGGTTACTGGTTGAGGGGGATGAAACCATACTTAGGCAACAATGACAATTATACTCAGAGTGAAGTCACAATCAAATCCTAAATCAACTTGTGCTCAACCCTCAGGTAGCTTAGCAAAAAGCAGTCAGGCTTAAGTCAGAGGCAATGTGTTAAGTATTTGCGAAACACTTACTTCAAACAGTAACACAATGAAAACACACCACAAAAGGATCGCACACTTAAGTTAGAAGAATATCCTTTTGGTAAATAAAATAAGACCTAAAATACACAAATCCAATTAGTAGAACCAGAGATATTCAAATTTAAAGATTTCAGTAAAAATAGAGCCAAAAAGCACAAAGAACCAACTGTGGTATTTGGTTGCGCCTGACCAGGACAAAGTTACAAGTGCAGGCTGTCTGCGATGTCACGGGGGCCAGCTTCAGGGACACTATTGGCCCACTGAGCAAAGAACATGAAGACCCTGGTTGTGCAGTGTTGTGGAGTTCCACTCTGTGGACACAGCCGGGTGATGTGTTGGTTTAAAGGTGCTGAGGAGCTGCAAGACAAGGCCCTGCATCATTGTAGAGGATCCATTCAGTGAGGGCTTGTGAAGCAAGGTCCAGCATCTGGGAAGCATTGCACTGATGCATCTGTTCTGAGGAGGTGTTAGGCTGTGATGGGAGAACCTGCATTGTTGTCAAGACTGTGAGAGATGTGAGGGCAAGCATCGAGAAAGCTTCGCATAGGCAGCATTTCTGATGCAGGCTGCAAGGTTATTGAGAGAACCATTGCAGAAGAGGCAATGCATCAGTTCTTCTCAGGATTGCGCCATGCAGCAGAAGGAATGCATCATTTCTGCTTGATCCACAGGTGGTTGGCAGAGCCTATTCAGCCCCACTTCCAAGGATCCAGGACTGGGGAGACCTCACTTGGCAAGGTAGGACTCACAGATGGCAGATTTTATGTGCTGGCTTGAGGGTTGTTGGAGTCTTCTGACCCTGAGGCTCAAGTCAGGAGGCCAGTCAACTAGCCTTGGAGTAACTTTAGAGACCTGGGTTCAGCAGATGCAAGTCCAGTCCTTCTCACCCTGGCAAGAGAACAGAAGGCAACAGGTCGACAGAGCAAAGTGGCAGTCCTTTCAGCAGCACATAAGTCCTTCTTCCTGGCAGAGAATCCAAAGGTCCAGAAGTGTACTGAAGAGGTTGGGTTGAGGTCCAATATTCGTACCTGGTACCCTCCATCAGGAAGGTGGTAGAAGCTTCTTCTAGTAGTTTCACTTTGAGGTCCCCTGTCATCCTTCCTTTAAATCCCTGGCTCCACACTAACTATAGAGGTCATGCAATCCCTAGTGTGGAGGCGTCCTGCATAAGTAAGGCTGTGCCCAGCTCTGCCCTCCCATCCTACCAGTGGTGGCCCATCCTGGATTACCTAAGCTCTATTGTGTGTGGTTGTCTAGAAGGAATACACAAAGTCCAACTTTCAGCTACACCTGGTCATGTGATCCAGGGGCAAGCTACAGGCACTAAGTAGTAGGAGAATGTCATTGTTCTAAAAGTGGCCTTTTTGAAAACTGTAATATAAAGTCTGACTTTCCCACAAGAGAAGATTTTTCATAAAAATTCCAAAGACACCAAATAATGAACGGGTTACCTGCTCCAATTTGGAAATTACATCTTACTACATGTAATAAGGTTATTCCAATGTTATCCTCTGGAAGAGGTAGGCTTGAAGTAGTGAACAATACATTTGAGAGTTTTCACCACCAGGACAGGTAAATCTTAAAATTACATATCCTACTTTTTATATACTTTATATCCTGTACTTTAGGCTGTTTACATCTTACCTAGGTATGGGGGGTTAGGCAATTCCAATTGATCCGGCAGGGGGTAGTCCCACTATTCTCTCAAAAGTGTAGGGAGTAACAAATAGCAGTGCACCAACACAATAATATTATCATGTTTGAACTGTTTATCTCTTTTAGCACTTTTTTAATGTGGTTACCATGCTGTGTCTAATTTGCCCAGTATACACAGCTCATGTTTTTTATGCAAGAACGTAATTGTTGCAATAATCTTTAAAAATATATTTTTGTATCATCTTATGTCTCATCTTGGCTACACAGTGTGACAACGAAAGGGTAGACCTGTTTCTATGATTCTGAATAGCCATGTTCAAGGTTGCAGATACTGTCTGCTACCGTGGTATGTTTAAGGGTTCAGATGGGGCATTTTGAGCTAGCTAGGAATCATATTAACATTTCCTGATGGTATAACCAGACTAAGGGCCTGATTTAGAACTTGGTGGATGGGTTACATCATCACAACAGTGACTGATATCCCGTCCACCAAAATTTAAATCACATAGGCTATGTGGGATTCAGATTTCTGCAAATGGGATATCCATTACCATTGCGAAGGTATAACCTGTCAACCAAGTTCTAAATCAGGCCCTGGGTCCCTATACTCTGATGTTTATGTTGACCAGATACAGTATCCTACTTGATTTGTAGGAACAACAAAACACGGCACCACCAATGTTCTAGGTCAGATACTTAGTTAATGGGTCTCCTGAATGGTTATTACATGCGCCCAAGGCCCCTGTTTTCATCATTATACGGAGATGTCCCTCGTGTTAAGGATTTATCCTCCTCAGATGAATAGGAAACCCCTATTTTAGTCTGAAGGTCAAGCTTGAACCTTTAACATGATTAAACCACTTTAGTTTTACCTCTCTGAATCCTATTCCTTCAAATGACAAATGCAATTAACATTCTGGTTAATCCTAGATATACTGTGGCAGAATATTTGGTGAAGGGACTCCCTTTCAAGGGTGGAAATGTTACCTTCGTGGTAGAGGCCCACGAAGCATATAAATGCAAAGTGTTTTTCCCTCAGTAGATGCAAATACACAAACATTTCACACAGACAATGAGATCACAGCACCTAAACAATAAAGGCCTTAACAACAATTAGAAATACCATTAACATATCAAAATTGGTCCCAAGGCGCCCTTCCACTTGCCCTACAAAAGGCAAGACTGGGTCCTCTCAGAAACAACGGGGCAACTTGGCCTTTCCTAATCAGTTACATACCATACCCAAATTTAGGGCTATTAAATGCTAGTGAACGTTGTTCCCTATAGTCAGGTGTAGTAAGACTATATAGATTTTTAACGCAGTTTGATATGCAAACAATAATAACTGCCTCAGTGAGGGCTGTTCAGGTTGTGCAGCCACATTTACCTATACCTGCAATTAGTTATGTCAATATTAATGCAACTATGGGTAAGGTTCAAGCCAGATGGGAGGAGATTGCACAGAATCCAAATCATCTTGAAGAAGTGTTTCCCCATTGCCGTAAGGGAGGCAGAGATAAACAGAGGATTCTGGCAATGTGCCTACTACTTGGAATGGCTCGCTCAATTGAGGATTGTGCCACTTGGGCACCATGTTTGCCGTCGTTTACACCATAACACATGGTCCACCATCTATAGCTGTTTTGCCTGAGGCGTAAAAACAGATTCAAAATGAATACAAGGCTTCCCTTGCCCTGGATTTGGGGATGAAATTAATAGGCAACTTTTGCACAGTTCCCTCAATTATAATAAATGATATGAAAGGGGAGGAAGCAGCGACTGTAGTATGCCACTGCCTTGTAAAAGTTCCTGAAATGGACCAGGAGTGCGAATTACCGAAAATTGTTGCGGACACCTGCACATCTATAGGTCGAGGTAATTTGGGTGCCAGGCCTAATAAGCCACAGTTTAAAAGCAAATCTGAACCAGATAATTTCAAATAAGCACCTGAGTCTTCTAAAAAATGCTGGGACCAACAAAAAAATAAAGATAAAAAAAGGAGTGGATCTACACAACTGGAGCCCACTGAAAAGCTTTATAATTTACGTACTCTTGATACACTTAAACAGCCTGATATTCATTGGTATTCTGATGCATGTCCTTCTTGTTCCTTTCTGGACTAACCAGAGATACGCACTGAGAGGAGAATGATCCGAACGCAAGCTTGAAGAGAATGTGAAACTAAAAACTGACTCACAACAGTCATCTGATGTAGCCATAAAAAAGGAAAAGAAACTTCCACATAGAAAACCCCAGTAAAAAAAGAAGAAAGTGTCAGGTATCAGAGCAAAATATGCAACATTGTGAGAGAACAGGGCTGATTGCAAAGGCCCCCTAACTTTTTGCCCCCATTTTCCACTTTTTGCTGGTGTTTTCCTGACTCTGATTGTGCCCTGGGTACTGCTAACCAGTCCCAGGGCCTGTGCTCTGTGTAAACTCAGTATGCAAATTAGGCTAATTATAATTGTCTAAGTCAACCTACCTATAAGTCCCTAGTATATGGTAGGGCATGTAGGTTTCGGGACCCCAGCTTACGTAGTGCACCCATAGGTGCACTGCTGAGGTGCCCAGTGCCCAGTGCCATTTTAAAGGTAGGCCTGCCTTGCTGGCTGCTTTTAAATTAAAGTTACATGCAAATTCGACTTTGGAATTAAAAGTAGTTCCAAAGTCTTAAACTACCTTATTTTTTTATATAAGTCACCCATAAGGTGTGCCCTATGTGCCCCTAGGGCTGGGTGCCATGTGATAAGCAGGGACCTTATAAAAATTGTTTTATAGGCCCTGGTGAGGTAAAACAGCCAAATTTGTTTTTCCCTCATTGTAGTGAATGGCCTCCATAGGCTAGAATGGAAAGACTTTGGTGGTCATTCTAACCCTGGCGGTAAAAACCGCCAGGGCGAATGACCGCGGTAGCACCGCCAACAGGCTGGCGGTGCACCGCTGGGCATTCTGACCGCGGCGGTTCAGCCGCAGCCAGAAACGGAAAGTCGGCGGTGTACCGCCGACTTCCGCTGCCCTTGAGAATCCTCCATGGCGGCGGAGCGCGCTCCGCCGGCATGGGGATTCTGACACCCCCTACCGCCATCCTGTTCCTGGCGGGTCTCCCGCCAGGAACAGGATGGCGGTAGGGGGTGCCGCGGGGCCCCTGGGGGCCCCTGCAGTGCCCATGCCAATGGCATGGGCACTGCAGGGGCCCCCGTAAGAGGGCCGCACAAAGAATTTCAGTGTCTGCTTTGCAGACACTGAAATTCGCGACGGGTGCAACTGCACCCGTCGCACCTTCCCACTCCGCCGGCTCCATTCTGAGCCGGCGTCCTCGTGGGAAGGGTGTTTCCCGCTGGGCTGGCGGGCGGACTTTCGGCGGTCGCCCGCCAGCCCCGTGGGAAACCCAGAATGACCGCCGCGGTCTTTTGACCGCGGTACGGTCTTCTGGCGGTTCCCGCTTGGCGGGCGGCTTTAATAAATCCCACAACTTCCAGTTGTTGGATTTAATATAACTTGTTCAGGTAAAGAGTTTTACACTTTACCTGAAAAGTTGCCAACTGCAGTGTTTTTGCTGCTGTGCTCTGATTGGCCAGCCTCTGGCAGCCTGGCCAGGCTGCTTGGATAAGGTGTGAAATGGCCTGGCTCCACACAAAGAGATGTGCCTGGGGGGAGGAGATCTCCCCTCAGCAGATGGTGAAGCAGGAAGGGGGAGGGCTGCCAAACTGGTCTTCAAAGGCAGGGAAGGACATTTGGAGCAACCCAGCAACACCCTCACATCCTGCAAACCCAGACAATTAGGTGCCCCCTTGATTAGATTAGGAAAGGGCAGGAGAGGGGTGTGTTTACGATTTTTAGCCACTCCAGTGGATGGGCTCAGCCAGATGTAACCTCCAAAAATCACTTTCAGCCATGATGGATTTTTGAGGATTGTTGCTCCCTGGGATTGATTTTTGCCACACTTCCCAGGAAGTGGTCATCACAGGGGGAAGGACACTGCACCTGATTGGAGAACCAGGACCCCCCTGTTTTTCACCCAGGAGCAGGGATAAAACTGACAGACCTGCACACACACCTCAGATCCCTATCAGATTCCAACAAGGAAGAACTACAGGAGAAGAAGGACTGACCTGCTGGACTCCTGGCCTGCACCTGGGCACTGCACTCTGGAGGACTGCACCAGCTGCACACCACTAAAAGGACTTTACCTGTCTTCTACTGCTTCAAGAAGGGACTCCCTGTTTGCTACAGGTACAAAGGAGCTGCCCAGAGTCCCCTGGATCAAGTCCTGCAAGCAGAGCCCAGCTGACCAGCTTCCAGTGGCCATTTGAGGATTCTGACCAGGTGCATTCTGGAAATTGTAGTCCCAACTCCCAAGGAGCAACTCAGAGCTTCTGGAATCTTGGATCAAGTTGTGGACACATCAAGGACACAAAAATGACCTCTGGAAGAAGATCCAGAAGTTTGGAGACATTTGGAGCACCTCCATAATTTGAAGAGGTGCTTTGTGGGAGTTTTAGTCCCAGAACCCAGGAGGCACATCAAGCCTCTGAACCCTTGGCTGGTGCTGTGGACCACTTTCCTGAATCAAACACTTCTGAAAGTAAGTGTGACAGTGTTAACGTGTGGGTGGCCTGAACTCTGGACTTTGTTCCTTTCCAGTGTGACCTTTTTTATCCCTTTGAGCGCTAGTTGCTTCTATGCGCTAAAAAGCATTAATCCTTTAAAAATTCCCCTTATCCGATTTTATTTGTTTTGGTGTTATTTTAAAGATAAAAATATAACCTATTTTTATAAATTGATTTTGTATTTTTAAACTGTTTCCTGTGTTTTATTTAATTACTGTTCTATGATATTTGAATGCTTTACACTTTGTCTCCAAAGTTAAGCCTTATTGCTCATTGCCAAGCTACCAAGGGATGAGCTAGGTTTAATTTACTAAGACCTAACTGGACCTAAGTGGAGGTTAGTGGCCTATTGCTAAGTGTAGGTACTTACCTGCCCTTACCAATAACCCATTTTCCATTAAACACCTACTGAGAATGCTGCTTCAGAACAAGACATGGGCATTGACACTGTTAGACAGAGCAGTAGTGGTCATGATAGCTTGCCGGAATCGTCAAGAGTTCTAGTTTTGAGAGTGACTAGTTGATTCTTTCAATTTGAAACATCAGATCAGTGGGTGAGCTCTCTCGACAAACATTTTGAATTGGATGTCCAAATTGAGGAGAAATACCGCACACTTTCAAAGTGATTTTCGGGGAAAAAATAACATATACTTATGCCATTCTCTTGGCTGAGGTAGATTGGCTACCTGAGTTTGTTAGGAAAGTCCCACAAGGAGATATAATATTAACTTCCTTTTCTGTTCTTTTTCCTTAAGCAGTTAAGCAAGTGTATGCTGAAGATTGGGCTCTTGCACAAGCCCTGTCATTATGCCGCAATCATGTAGGTTCGGGTAAGGGTTCCCCCTAACATTTAATACCTATACTTTCGAGTGCACAAGTGCAACCACAATAGCCTATCTAGAATGAAGGAAACGCTCTAGGTAGGGAAATTCTCTCACAACTGGAATGCCAGGAAGTAATTAAACCCTGTTTGTCTCCTATGAATGATCCTCTTTTTCCTGTAATGAAACCAGATCAGTTCCTATTGCATATTAGACTACAGACATTAAAACAGTCACACACACATACAGTTTTGGAATTCAGAATTCACACAGTGTTGCTTTAATGAACAATATAGTCCATAAAAAATACAAAACAATATTGGACATTTCCAATGTGTTTTTCTGTCAAAATATAATGCCTAAAAGCAGAGAATGGACAGCATTCTCAGCAGTAGGATCACAGTAACAGTTCTGTTGACTTTCTCAAGAATATAGGAACAGTCCTGGATTGCTCGCTGCCTGAGTACTGTCAATTTTATAAGGAATAGAATCAGAAGCATTGCCCTATGTTGATGACAGTTATCTGATGGAAGATGACTTGAGCACACACTTAGCGAGAGTAGATCGCATAGTTTTGAGATTTGAAAAGCACAGCTACAAATTCAATTTTCAAAAATCAAAAATAAGTTTTCTCAGAGACCTGTTTTTGTGACATGAGCTGTCCAATGAAGGCAACAGACTTGCCACACATTTCTTATAGGACTGTGCTCTTTTACAATCACTAAACACTATTAAAAATGCTACATTTATTGTTAGGTTTTCTGAACTTTGTTAGAACATACATACCAGATCATGTACAACGTGTAAACCATTGTATAATTTATTTTGCCCAGATGTTTTCAGTACACATTGTACATCAGAACATATACAAATACTTAGGTTGTTGCAAACTAACATGCTTGCATTCAGACACCTATATACTCATGTCAATTCAACAAACATAATTGCAGAATATATTGGTTATGGATGTGTCACCTTCAACAAAGGAGACACAGTGCTGAACGCATATAAATCACATTTATATTTCAATGCTGAAATGTGTTTTAAATCCACTGAAAGAATGTTGACTGCAGTTCAGATGGCTGTCATAAAGGATAAGGCCATTGGCTCAGTGAAAACACATAATTGCTCTAACCCCTTTTCCAGCATTTGAGCTGTCACCAAAGTGTGTGTTTCTAACATGAAAGCCTTACATCCAAGAAGGATACAGTTGGCCACTTCCTTGACAACTACTGGTGCAGACTACATCTTTGACCCAACTTTGCAGACACAAGAATTCCTTCAGTATGAACAAGAATACCGTTTGCCAGTGAAATTTTGACTCTTGAGCAGTATAATTATATAACTTGTACTGATGGTTCACCTCAGCAGTTGCCACTAAACAGCAATATTCCACTCCTTACACAGCAGTACTTGGACTCACAAACAAAATGCAGTATTTCATGCACAAAAAATGTTTACTCAGTCCTTAGGGGACAGTACTACCCAGCTGGCATTTTTGAAAGCACTGATTCTGACACTGGAGAATACGGATTCTGAATTCCGAACATTCATAGGGGGTGATTCATATTACTGTGACCAGTTTTACAATAAAAATCTAGATTAATGGCATCTGAACGGATTCATACACTCTACAGAGAATACGATCAAGCATAATTTGTTAAGGGAAAAGGTGGAACATCTTAAAGATTGCTTGCCATGGACTTATGTAGTTCATACATTAATTCATCAATGTCTTGGAATACATATTGCAGGTAATGTTATTAAAAGTTTGCAAGGCTGTCTTTGTGGGGACATATGCAGGGACCAGGGACTTGTATTTGCCTCCAAGGCTGTCAGGGATATCATGGGAACCCTGGGTGTTGCTGTGCATTATTCCTCTCCCTATCATCCTGAGGTAAACGTGATAGTGGAACAGAAGAACTGTGACTTAAAAGTACTTAACAGCTAGAATATTAGGTTCAGTTCATAGTTAGATTCATCACCAGTCCAGAGGGCTTTATATAATCAGCCTAGAAGATCTTTGAGTGGCTGATCCCCCATGAGGTCCTCTTTGGCATACAGATGTACATTCCAGATCTCGATAATCCTGGCACAGTGGTGGTAGATATGCCTTTTAACACCAATGAATGTTCTGCTGTCTTACAGGAATTACAAGACTTCAGAGATGAACTCTCAAATGAAACTACCAAACAATCTGCCACTGATGAAGTGAAGGAGCAAGCTGCATCTTTTGGGTAGATTCCTAAAGTTGGGGCTCGAGTTTGAGAGAAGATTACAGATAAAAAGGAGTTTGGCCCATCATACCAAGTACCTGTGCCAGTCCTTGGTATTCAAGGTACTATAAATGTGATTTTGCTTCCACTTGATGGTTGTAAAAACAAAAAATTAGTTTCAACTGACGTAGTCAGGGTACACCATGTGGGCAGTCTTACACAGTAAGCCTTGAGGGCTCCTGGGGAGTTCCCAGCCTCTTCTCACCACACTACAGAAAAACCTCTACAAGCATTGAGTAATACAAGCATGGCTTCTCCAAAGCTGGGGACTTCAGATAGTGAATTTCCATTAGTTACTGTTACTACTGCCCGACATCGCTGCAACCCCGCCCAAGTCCGCGACTCCGTGGAAGTCGCCGCACCATGTCGTGACTGACTCTGCCCAAAGTGCGTGGATTCAATGCTTCGCACCAACGCCGCCTCACATCCATATAGTGAATTTCCACTAGTTACTGTTACTACTGCTAATGGAAGAAACACTCCACATCCGAGTTTACCGTTTTCAACTGGTGTTTCTAACAATAAAATTGTTTATTACCAAACACTTTTGGAGAAGACTACCAGTTCTTCTTTGCCACGTGAGGTCCTTGTTTTCACACAGACTGTCTTTGGTAACTTTGTTGACTTTGATGATATTTCCTCACATTCTTCACACACTTCCCCACATGGAGTATGTGCATTTCTTCTTTGATTGAAACAGACTTATCTGATTCCTCCATGGTACTATATTTAGAACATCATTTCACTGTTTTCATTTGATTTTGGATTGGATTTGTCATAATTTTCTTCTTGATTTTGAATGGACATTACCTTCCTGAACATGCTGCTCCAGAACTGGTAGCTAAGGTGTTAAAGCCTCATTCTTTTTTATTGCATTGGGTGCAGAGAGACCTGTCTGTAGTGAATATTTCTGCATTTACCATCTCTGATGGAATTGTATGGGATAAGGATGTATTTGATACTTTTGGCCTTACATAAATATTACAAATACCTTATGCTTTCAAAATAGCTATGGATGGCATCATTAGTCCTGAGGCTATCTGTGATGAATTGTATGTGGAGACTGTAAGAAGTATATTCTCTGAATTTGAAACTGCATTTGAAACTGAAGATTTGTGTTTGAATTCTGCCAAATATGCTGAAATGTTTTGTTATCATCATTATGTTCATCACTATTTACACAGAGCTAATTTTCCATGTGCAGTTTTATTTACACGGAATGGGACATTTCCCAACACCACCAAGTGTGTAGCTCAGAGACAATTTTGAGAACGTTTGTATATCTTTCAGAACATAACCCCTTAGACCTGAGTGCTCATTGTTATTTGCTTACTTATTCTCCAGTGAAGAAACATGCTGACCCAATGTAAATTATTTTATTCAAACACATTTACATCCCAACTGATCCTAGAGGGTTATAAACATTGGAAAGATAATTTTGTTTTGAAATCGATTTGGGGAACACACCATTGACAAGTACAGAGCATTTATGCTTTGTTTAGAGCATGTCTCATACCCATTCAAATGATTTTCTGGCTAAAATTAAAGAAATGAACACACCTAGCATTCACTCTATTGCAGGTTTTGACAACTGCCATCATTTTACAAACTTCAGGGAAGAGCAATTGGATTACATGATTCAGAATGGTAGTTTTAATTCTTCAATTTCTGGTCCAGACAGGTGGTTAGTGGGGCCAGTCAATACTGTTGTCATGAATGTTTTTTAAACTCCTCTTTGAGTTTTAAAGCTAGCAGACCAGACCCTGGGTACTGGTCAGTCACAGCATTTTGAGGTAGGGAAATTATGCCAACAATGGTTACAACATTCCACATTAGATGCAGTGAACATCTATTTATCCTTTCTGATGACATGGATGTACAGGATTTCTTGTTATGTCATAGATCACCATGACCAAAACACTTAGAGGGTCATTCCGACCCTGGCGGTAAATACCGCCAGGGCCGGGGACCGCGGGAGCACCGCCAACAGTCTGGCGGTGCTCCCTTGGGCATTCTGACCGCGGCGGTTCGGCCGCGGTCAGAAGAGGAAAATCGGCGGTCTCCCGCCGGTTTTCCGCTGCCCTGGGAATCCCCCATGGCGGCGCAGCTTGCTGCGCCGCCATGGGGGATTTCGACCCCCTCACCGCCATCCTGTTCCTGGCGGTTCCGCCCGCCAGTAACAGGATGGCGGTGAGGGGTGTCGTGGGGCCCCTGGGGGCCCCTGCAGTGCCCATGCCAATGGCATGGGCACTGCAGGGGCCCCCGTAAGAGGGCCCCACTTTGTATTTCAGTGTCTGCATTGCAGACACTGAAATACGCGACGGGTGCCACTGCACCCGTCGCACATCCTCCACTCCGCCGGCTCCATTCGGAGCCGGCATCCTCATGGAGGGCTGTTTCCCGCTGGGCTGGCGGGCGGCCTTTTGGCGGTCGCCCGCCAGCCCAGTGGGAAACCCAGAATGACCGCCGCGGTCTTTTGACCGCAGTACGGTCTTCTGGCGGTTCCCTCCAGGCGGGCGGCTCCCGCCGCCCGCCGGGGTCAGAATGACCCCCTTACTATTCACCTTATAGAATGACATTTGTAAATATTTTCAGCAAGATGCTGCTGAATGATTGAGACAGATTGACAGGGAAAATTTAGAAAAGGCATTGGCTTTTATGGACAATGGTATGAGTATTCTGTCACCTTGCATTTATTCTTTAAATAAAATTGTGTCATCTGCGTTTGATATCATACAGAATGATATGTCCTCATTACAGCATGGACAATTGAGATCGATTATGCAACTGAGTTAGACATTGCAGGTTTTTTTGATAACCACACTTTTATTGAATTAACAGAGCAGGTAGCATCCAGTGCATGGCAGTCATCAATAGCAAAGTGTCTCTGGAGCACAGTAGTCTATAAAACAATAATTACTCTCAGCACTGTCATCATGGCAGTAATGTGTGATAAGCCCCCCATTTACCCCATATTTTATTATGTTTCTGGAGACAGCCACGTGCTTCACATATCAGTTTCTCTTGGTGCGCACACCAGTTAAATCCTTTGTGCCATAGTTGCATCGAGGGGGGCGTAGGATGTTTCTACAGGTGAGTAATGTCTCTTTTGGCTATCATACAGGTCACCCCTATGAGGATCATCCTAGAGTGTGGTTGCTACAATTCCCCCAGAAAACCCAACAGTTCTGCCTTTGGAACTAGGTCAATCAGACAGCCCAGAAGTGCCAATAGTTCACAATTCACTCCATCCCAGAAAGAACATAACACTGGCCAATCTCACTCTGCATGGTGCAAGTCTACAGCAAGGAAGTTTCAGAATGCACATGCAGGTTGCATTGATGGAGCCATCCATTGTTTATGGTGTGGGGAGGTACATCACATGTAAGTAGTTGACTTGGACCATGCACAGTTGAAAAGATAGCACCAGTTTACTAGGAGCCATGCATGCCTTCCTCCAGTCATCATCGTCCTCTCCCACCCACCCCTTCCAACTCTGCCTCAGGTAATAAAAGCCATCAGGCACATTAATGATCAAGGAGCAGTAGATCACAGAGAGCGCTCCTTCACCCAGGCACTCCATGAAGATTTTAGATTCAAGAGGCTAAAATTCAGGGAGCTTGGCGTCCGAAGGGAGGTGGTCCCATATGGCATGTCACCATTGAAGGAAGCAGACAAATTGGTTTTGTGACAGGGCGTACTGGTCTCTTAATCCCTGAACAGACATCAAGGCCCCACTCCTCAATAGACATCTCCCAAGTATGTAATACCAATAGAGTCCCAATGGACAAAGCCCTTAAGGTTGGACACCCTTTGAAGCCAGGAGCCCCACCAAAGAAGAGTCATCACCATCAGAGGGGTATCCCAGTGGATAAGACACAGTACTCCCCTCCAACATAGCACCGCTACGCAAGTGTAGGATGTTACAGTTAGGGCCAATTGATCTCCATAAAGCAGGTTGATACCTTCTTCAATGCCCAGAAGGCTGTAAGAAGGCTGGTTTGTCCCAGCCCCCATAAACCATTCATTTATGGGTGCCAATTGTGATATTATGCATAGTTGTTAGATACACCAAGACTGCCATCAAAGGAGTACTTCCGTGCTGAGGCAAAAGCCACCTGGTGGTGCCTACCACAGTGGATCTGTCATGTACGGTTGCAGGTTCCTACCCCGGACCCTTTGATTTTGGTCATGGAAATATGTCAGGAGCATCATAGACTTTTTGAATCGGTCCCTTGTTTTTAATATTTTAAGAAAATTGTTTTTCATTCATTTTATTGGCAATTTAATTGCCATATTTAATATGGCTTTAATTTGGCTCTATTATTAAAGCGTATTTCATATTTTACACATATATTCATTTAACATTGTTAGACATGTCAGCCTTAGGTTGGTCTTCCTAGCTTTTTTTCTTTGGGCATTTAAAACACTTTACCAAGCCTTAAAATCCCCTTTTATTACATATATGTCAACCTTATGTGACCCCTGAGGGCAGGGTGCAGTATATTTAAAAGACAGGACATGTACTTTTAATTCTTACATTTCTTGGTAGTGAAAAACTCTCAAGGACATTTTCACTACTGTAAAGCCCGCTCCCCTCACAGGCCAGCATGGGGAATTCCTTAAAATACTTTTAAGCAGTAATTCATGATCGGAAAGGAGTAGCTAGATCATGTCTCATATCTTTGGAATGGCAATGATAAATTCTCTTTACTGGTAAAGTCAGATTTAACCTTATTATTTTAGAAATGCCACTTTTAGAAAGTAGGTATTTCTCTGCTCTTACTACCCTATGGGCCGGATGTATCATGCATTTTTTTGATCGCAAACGGCCCAAATGCATTTTGGTATGAACTTGTTACCGAATCACAAATTGGAATTGCTACTAAGTACTGATTCGGTTTTAGGAAGGGGCGTGTCACAGGCGCCCCTTCCTAATACCGAATTTCAGAGGTATGTATGAATATTTTGTAACTGAAATGTGGTCGCAAAACATTCACATTTTACCACCTACTTCAAGTAGGTGGTAACACATCCAAAAAACAGAAGGGGTCTTCAATGGACACCTTCCCCTTTGTGAATGCATTCAAAAACATTTTTTAAGAGCAGGCAGCGGTCCCATGGACTACTGCCTGCTCTTAAAAAATTAAAAGAAAGCTTTTCATTTTTCTTTTTTCAATGCATCCTGTTTTTCTTTAAGGAAACTAGGCTGCATTAAAAAAATACATTGCTTTATTTAAAAGGAAACCACAGACATGGTGGTCTGCTGAGCCCAGCAGGCCACCATCCCTGTGATTGTAGCCATTCACAATGGGTCTCAAATTGCGACCTACCTCATGAATATTTATGAGGTAGGTCAATTTGCGAACCGTTGGGAATCACTAAATGAATCTCCTGGAGTTTCATACAATCAAATAGCAATTACCTAATTGCGATTCGCAAAAAATCGCAATTAGGTAATCGCTATTGGAAAAAGTTATACATCTGGTCCTATGTGCCTTACAGCCTGCCTCCAATCCACGTCTGGTCTGTGCTGGGTGACAGCTTCCCTTGTGCATTCCATCCAAACAGCCATATAGAAAGGACATTCAACTGCATCTGCATTCATCTCCATGCTGATGAGACTTCCTGGGCTGGAAGGCTGGAGGGGCTTACACTTACACTTCAAAGGATAGTAGCCTGACCCCACACAAAGGAAAGATAACCACCCACAGATAGTCTGGCAGACAGGACTGGGCTGAAAGGAAACTGGTGAACTTCAAAACCACTCTTTAAAGTCTCACCCACTTCAAATGCACATCTGAGTAACAGTACTGGGTCTCTGACCCCACCAAATCAGGCACTCCTGGACCTGGAACTGAATCTCTGTCAGAAGAGCTGCTATGCTGTTCAAAGGTCCCAACTGGACAGCTTTTCTGAAAGGACTGCTTTTATGCTCGTTGCCCTACTGCCTGTTGTTCTCTGACCATGCTGGAAGGACTCTATCTTCCCACCAGCGTGATCTACAGGGGGTTGCGCGCTTCCCCCCTTTTCTCCTGCAGTCTCAGGGACATCAAATGCTGCTTACAACTCTTCTACAGCTGCTAGACGTTGTTCTCTGTGAGTATCACCTTTGCCTGAGGTGCCCACTCCAAGCGCTTTCCGCAGCTGAATTTTAAAAAGAATTGACGCAGCGCCCGAGTGCGGCAGAAAAATCAGCACTTTGCATCTCCGACAATGATGCAGCAGCTGGCCAAGGCCAGTAGATTCACTGCTTGTGTGGCTCACCAACGATGCTCTGTGCGGCCCCACAGTAACGCATCACCTTCAAGGCAGCAGAGCCCATTGATGACACAGTGACCCAACTGTGTGGAAAATACCAACGCAACATGCCCTCCGCATCAGCGCTTTGCTCCACCCAAGGTACGGTTTCCACTGACCCTACATGGGTTCCACAGTGTGCCCACCCTCCAGTGCTTTTGGCCTCATCTTTGGATTTGCACAGCTCCCTTGAGACCTCAAGTAACCTTATGACTGCTAATGACTTCTAAGCACTGTTTTCACATTTAGGGCTTGATTTAGAGTTTGGCAGAGGGGTTACTTGATCACAAATGTGACAGATATCCGACCTGCCGAATTACAATTCCATTATGGCCTATTGAACTTGTAATATGGCAGATGGGATGTCCGTCACATATATGATGTAGTAACCTCTATGCCAAACTCTAAATCAGACCCTTAATCTTTAAAAACTCATATCTTCACTTCCATCGGACGGATTTTTGTTGTTTTAGTCTTGTTTTAATCAGATACATATTTACCATTTTCCTAACCTGGTGTAGACTCTTTTTGTAATGTTACTCTATTGCACAAATACTTTATACACTGTCTTTGAAGTTAAGCCTGCTTGCCCTCTGCCAAGCTACCCGAGGGTGACCACAGGATAATTTACATTGTATTGTGACCTACCCAGACTAGGATTGTGCTCCCTACTTTGACAGGGGACTTACTTTTGTCAACTAGAGACCCAATTTTTAAAAACATTAATATGATTAGACTAGCTTTTATGCTTTTTTTTAGTTTGAGCATAGTCTCACATGGCCAAGCAGAGGGTGTGATAAAGCATGATAGGACCCACTTAAAACCTCCATTGTAGATTGCACATTTTAAATTAGACTTTCTTTTTGATCGTGAACTTTTATTCTGTTCTTCGCTCATGCAATAATGTACTACTCCGAGGGACGACAATGCAGACTTCTCTTTTGCCCTCTCAGTCGTCAGAGTAATCTGCCAGTAACGTGATGTCCCACACCCTTGCCTTTACTGTTCTTGGCAGCTTTCTAGGCCATTATTCCAGGTTCCAGGCACCCCTGACTACCTTCTTGGGCAGCCATGGACCTTGTGATCCTACAGACCAATTCAGGTAATCCAAAAATCTCCAAGTGTGACCTGAGCTATACCTCCTTCCAGATACTGTTCTCCAGGTTATTGTCTAACAGAGAATCTACAAGAAGGCAGGATTCACAACTACCTTTAGAGAACCCAAGACCAAAGGGAGCCAGAGTCAAAGGCAGATGACACTCACAGTTGTCTATGGCTTTGATTTGATGGAATGTGTAAAGGAGGACCTGATCTGAGGACACCAGTGGGTACCTTACAGTAGTCATGCTAAATCCAGTGTTCCTCAGAGCCTCCATCCATTGCCCATTGATGGTGACCCACTGCCTATACTTAGAAGTATTTATAGGCTTATGGACTTTTGGCATCATGTCCTCATCCCCTAGGGACAATAGGGTCTCCTCTGTCTTTTCCCCAAAGCTAACTGGGGCCACTGCCTGCCAAGCACCACACTTGCCAACCCAGGTGCCTGCCCACAGGTGGGGGCTGTGCTTTATTGGAGGATTTGGTATCTCCCTTGGAGTGCCCATGTTTATGACACTCAGTACATAAGGTGGCAAACCTGCCTGTCTGTATATCAAAGAATCCCTTCTTTGGTTCAGGTTGGGGCTGGTTACCACAGTTACCTTTATGTTTTTCTCCCCCCTCTTCCTTCTGGTGGGACCCCTGACCACCATTTTGGGAGACCCCCAGCTGCCCTTTTGGACACTCTTGTGCTGACCCAGAGGCCTGTCTCCTCAGCAAGCTACTTGGGGTCAGTCAACTTGCTTTTCACTAGGTGCTGGTCGAGCTCTGTAAAACAAATATTAAGCATGTGCACCCTGAGAATCAAGCTGTACAGCCCATTGTAATCATTAACTTTGCTGTCCCTCACCCAGCCATTCAGTGCGTTGATGGAGTAGTCTAGGGAATCCTCCAAAGACTGAATAGGGAGTTTGTGACTATCCCTGAACCACGGGCAACATTTTTCAGGTTTCAGCCCAAATTTAGCTAGATTGATGCTTTTCATAGGGGTTTAACTGGTTTAGTCCTCTAGCTCTAGAGTCACAAAAGTGTCCCTCGTCACTGATGAAATATGCATCTACAGACCACCCCCACGTGTTCTTCTTGGATTTGGTGTAATCTCAGAGTCACCTAATAATTTGAAAAACTTTTATCAATCTAATCTTTCACTACATAACTGGGTATCAGGTCTTTGGGGATGCTGATCTTTCAGTCCTATGCAGACATCAATTGTATGCCGTCACCATTTCTAGTGAAGTCTGATTGCCTTGCCTTAATCTCCAGCTCTCTGAAACTACTCTCATTGACCATTCTCCTTTGCTCTATGGCAAGTTTCTTTTCCTTAAGTGCCAGTTCTTTCTCCATCTTTACTTTAGCCATCTGCATTTGAAACTCCCTGCCTGCCTTCCTCTCCGCCAGTTCCTTTGTGTACAGGCCATGTGAAGATACACTGTTTCCTCATCTGGCAGGGAGTTCCAATCCAGGAGAGATGGCTGATGGCTCTATTCAGGATTTCTGTCCAACTCCTCATCCTGTACATCCAGATCAACCTCATAATCCTGCTCCTCTGTGGTTGTTAGTGACTGGTGAACCTCTCATTAGGCCCTCAGAGCTTTCCGCAGCTTCAACAATGAGGTGGACAAAATTCAAGGAGTTTCACCCTGCAGATTTCTGCAGAGTTACATAAACACTGAAGTTCAGTGTTCCTCCAATGGGCCAAAACATGCAAGTCAAACTGCTTGCCTTGTAATTTAGCATCAGTAGAGTGAACAGAGTTGAAAAATCTGTGTGAACAGCACCATGTGTATGCAAGAGCACACAGCCACGCGAGTTAATTTTGCTGCCACTCAAGGAGAAATTCTTCTTGAGAAAGAGCCCTCTGATTGTGACCGCTCATGACCACCTGTGACTGCTCAGATTAGAAAATTGTGCTAGGGGACATACAATCTCACTCATGCTCGCATTTTTGTAACCTTGTGGGAAACAATTCTGCCATGCGGCAATTTGTGGAATTTGTTCAGAACTCTGCTTTACAATTGTAATGGGGAGTCACCAAATTCCACCAATTCTACAAATTTCGTGGGCAAAATGTACCCCCTAGGTCTAACATCTTGGAACTGTTCTTGGTGGGAAGCTCCCTTTCCTTGCAGAATTTTTTGAGCTCAGTCACAGTGTAATTTTCCAGGTTGGCCAGCTTGAATTCCATCACTGCAGGTACAGTCACAGTCAGGTCAGAGTAAATTTGGAATAAAAGTAGCCAATCAAGGAGAATTCAAAAACTTGAATGGGTCTTAAATTATTAATGTGAGGTGGTAGTGTAACACAAAATAACTGAATGGCACAGCACAAACACAAGTCCAAATCCTCATTGCTGAAGACTAATGTAAGAAATGGGCTACTGGTTGAGGGGAGTGAAACCCTACTGAAGCAGCAACCATAATTCTTCCCAGGGTGAAGTCACAAGCAAACCAAAGATTAACCTGTGCTCAACCCTGGGACAGCCTGGCAGGGATCAGTCAAGCTTAACTCTGGGGTCAATATATAAAATATTTGTGCAACACTTCAAAGAGTAACTCAGTGAAAGCACACCACAAAAGGATAACACAACATTTTTAAGGATAATGGATTGCTTTGTAATAAAAACAAGCAAGTTTAAAACCACAAGAATTCAATCAATAGACCCAGAGATATTCAAATTTAAAGATTTCAGTAAAAATAGTACTAAAAAGTACAAAGCGCCAACTGTGGATATCAGGGGCTGTATTATGGAAGTGCCCCAGAGACGCAACGGGCTTAGGTACCCTCTTTGCTCACCGAGTCACTTTGATATTAAAAAAAGGGCTGCAGACACTTGTGCAGCCCTTTCTTGTAACACAAGTAATGCTGGCTCACATATAAAACCAGAACTATCACTGGAGGGTGGTCCTTCATTTGCATCGGGGGTGGCCCTATGCAAATGAGGGAATCCCTTTGCCTCTGCACCCGCGCTGTATTATAGATGCCGGTGCAGCGGCGGCAAAGACACCTAAAAGGTGGTGCACTGTCAGTGCGTTTTCTGATGACAACCCTCTGACGGGGGAATGGGGGTCCCATGGACCCCCTAGATATAGACATCCCCTTGCAGGAGGGTGCAGTAAATCCCCCTTGGAGGTGCTGGCAGGTTGCTGGCTACACAGTAAATCAGGTAGCGGCTTTAAAGCAGCCAGTCTGTTTTTCACATGAACGCACTGACCCAGAGTGTGGTGAGTTTGCGGCTGCCCTGGGTACAGCTCATTCATGCAAATAAAAAAAAAATTAATGCATTTAAATGGGTCACTCGGCACAAACAAGGAAAATGTGCAGGATGTGTGAAATGTCCCCTGGTTGCTCCGGACCGGGACAAGGACACAAGTTCAGCTCAATAGCAATTGAAAACATGCTGAACAAAGCACCTCAGGTCCCGGTTGTGGAGCATTGCAAAGTTCCACATCAAGAATGCGTTGTGCACCTGAGTTGAAGCTTCAGTCCTGAGTTGCTGAGGAGGTGCGTGGTGAGGTCTTGCATTGTCATCTAGGATCCCATCAATGAGGGCCTGCAATGCAAATCCGGTATTGATGATGCACCATGCAGTCAAGGCAATGCATCAGTTCAGAGGAGGTGTGAGGCTGCGATGTGAGAACCTGGATTGTCAGTGAGGCTGCAGATGACAAGAGATGTGAGGGCCTGTGACGGGACAGCTTTGCACAGGTGATGGTTCTGATGCAGGCCGTGATATTGATAAGGAATCTTTTGCATCAAGAGAACCCTTGCAGCAGAGGTGATGTGTTAGTTCTGCTTGGAATTGAGCCATACAGCATAGGGGATGCTTCGGTTCTGCTGAATCAACAGATTGGCTAGCATAGCACCCCCAAGCCCACTTCCAAAGGCCCCTGACTGGGGCAGCACCACTTGGCAGGGTAGGATGCACAGATGGCATAAACCAGATATTGGGTTCAATGTAGTTGTAGCCTGCTGTCCCTGAGGCTCTAGTCACCAGTCCAGCTAACTAGCACTTGGAATCACTTTGGAGTCCTTGGTTCAACAGATGCAGTTCCAGTCCTTCTCACCCATGCAAGAGGGTAGCAGGCAACAGGTCAGCACAGCAGGGCAGCAGTTCTTTAGAGCAGCAGTCCAGCTGAGTTTCAGTGCTTTCAGCAGCAGAGCAGTACTTCTACCTGGCAGAAACTCCACAGGTCCAGAAGTGCACTGAGGAGATTGGGTTGAAATCCAATATTTTTACCTGGTGCCCTCCCTCTGGAAGGTGGGAGAAGCTTCTAGCGGTTTCACTATGAATTTCCCCAACATCCTGCTTTTTCTGTCCTAGCTCCTGACTAACTACAGGGGGTCTGCAGCTCCTTGTGTGAAGGAAGGACACAGCCTATTCAAGTATAAGTAGGGCTGTGCCAGGCTCCACCCTCCCATCCGGCCAGTGATGGCCCATCCAGGCACACCTAAGCTCTCTACTCTATGTGGCTGTCTAGGAGGAATACACAAAGCCCAACTGTCATCTACACCCAGTCATGTGACCCAGGATAGAGGCACTAAATTACAAAGGTAGGAACATGCCACTTATCTAAATGTGGTATTTTTACAATTGTAATTTCAAATCCGACTTTACAATAAGAGAGAAGTTTGTATTACAATTCCAAAGACATCATGCATTAACTGGTGCTCCCATACTCCAATATTATCCTAAGGGAAGGGTAGGCCTTGCAGTAGCGAAAAACAAATGCACACGTTTTTCACACCAGGACAGGTAAAACTTAACATTGAATTTAATACTTTTAACCATATTGCACCCTGCCATGTGGGATGTTTAGTGCCTTCCCTATGGGTGACTTTATGTGTTACAAAAGGAAGGTTTAAGCCTGGCAAAAAGTGTATTTTGCCAGGTTGAAATGGCAGTTTGAAACTGCATATACAGGCTGTCACAGCGAGCCTGAGGCATGTTTCAAAAGGATACTTAAGTTCATGGCACAATCAGTACTGCAAGTCCACTAGTAGCATTTTTTTTGCATGCATTGATTATGGAGTAACACAATTTAGACTCTATTCTTTACACATTATCATTCTGCAATGTCACATTTATTTTTCCTGTTTGCCTTAAATTATATTAATGTGTGTGAACATTTAAATGCATTAATGAAATGTAATTATTGAAAAACTGAAGCTTTATAAACTTGCACAGTAATATTTATTTAAATTGCTTTCATGTATTAATTATTCATGTTCATATTTACATTTCAAAATATATTTGCAGAAGTAACATGTTTCTTTTATTCATGTTCTGCATTTATTTTGAAAGTTATACGTGTGCATGTATAATCATAAATATTTGAAATGCACATTAAAAGTTTAGTTAGAATTAGTCCGACTAAAGGCCTTAATTTTGAAATGTATTTTGCTTGGATAGCGTGTTCCTTCTTTTGCAGGTGCGTTCTCATGATCTCATTAGCTAGAGAAAGGAGTATTTATATTAGTTTATTGATTCTAAGTCATGAGAAGAGAAATCTTGACCAGAATCTTGAAGACCTAATGAGCAGATTTCTCCTATTCATCAAATATAAGCAACGGGGGTGCTCAAGGTTACGGTAACTGTGCAAGTTATGTGGGGCGGGAAATTCAGGTGGTTTTGCAAGTGCACGCCTCGAGAAGTTAAATGATTGGTTCCTGGTGGGGTGAGAAGAAATACAATTGTTGCTGAAGGTCCTGTTTGTTTTCATTAATATTCACTTGATCAGAATTTGGAGCGGATTCCCTCATACTATGAGGGGTACAAACCTCTCTGCTTCCTTTATTCTCATAAGTGTGAAACTTTATGCTAAACACTTATTCTAATCCTGGAAGACGTCTACTGAAGCCTTCACTATGCTGAAACCTTTAACGCATTTTAAAATTTCCCAAAGTCTTCATTCAAACCATCCTCATTCCTTATTTAGAACTCTGGTTAGATGTTTTAGAATCATTTCATGTTTAGGAGAGAGAACAAGAGTTTCTTTATGGAACACCTATTTCTAATTCTCAGTTTCTGTATTGCTGTGGCTATGATTAATTTGTTTCTTATCCTACTAAGATTGAATCTATTGAGCTAATTCAGCTTGCCGGCTGTAATATTGTATCTTTTTAATATTCTCCTGACATGCATATATACTGGACTGATTATTAATTGGTAATAAAATTACTTAACTTCAATCCTTGAATCCTGGTCTGTATTGTGTGACCAAATACCCTTCACGAAAATGTAATTGTTTTATTATTGCAAACTCCCTTGGTGTCTCAGTCAACTTATAAAGATCCATCAGATGAGTGATTATAAATTACATACATGCGTGCTCTCAGGTACATGTACCACAACCTTAGAGATAAATTAAACATACCCACTCGGTGTTAGCCAATTTTTCCATGTTTTGAGGAGAGAGCACAAGCATTTTAGCATTGGATTGCAGTGATGAAGCGTGCAAAGTCCTGTTGCAAACAAAATCAAATTCAACAAAACAGGAGGGATGGAGACAAAACGTTTGGGGGAGACCCTGCAGAAAGCACCTTGTCCAACATATACTGTTTATGTGCACTTGTTCACAGCCCATCATCTTATGGGCATATGCTCATTCACTGCCTATTGTCCAGCGATCATTGCCAATCCTTATAACGAGAAGGCCATTTCTAGGGATGTAACACTATTCTAATGAAACAGAAAATCAATAATTTATTTAGCCTGTCAATGTGGTATTCAGATATCCATTAAGGAGGTTGCCTTCCGCACAGGTTGCTGACATTTGAAGGTGAAAGCTTATTATTCGCATTGAAGGAAAATCGCTATTCGTGTAATGAGAGGCCAAGCATTAAAGCTATCACGGTCACATACCAAATAACAAAGTATTTTTTTTCTTTCCATGTGGTACAGCACAAGTCGACGAAGACCAAATGAAATGTAAGAGTAATCATCAGTAAGACGTCAGTGGGAAGCGATAACAGAGATAGGTCAACAGCTATTGCGCCAACTGGAGGACATTAGCAGCTTCTGCTAATGTTTATTAACATTGTTTATCTTATCACAGTCAGGAATCCTAATTCAACGTGCTTGGTTCGCTGAACGCCAAGGCTTCGAGCAGCTGGCAGTTTGCACCAGAATAGGACGAGTGATAGGACTTGGCAGTCTCTGGGTGCCCGGTGCTCACGTTGAAGGAGTAATCAGAGCAAATGCCAACGTTTATTAATGCTGCGCACGTTACAGCCTGTCATAGAGGAGCACTGCGCGAGGACCTTCAGCATAAAACAGCAATATTGATTGAAATAAACTGCAGTGTGAGTTTCAGCATCTTCCTTCAATACATATTATATAGCTAAGCTTCATACTTCACCACAGAGCCTCCCAGGCCCGGGAACCTCGGCAGAACGCTTTCAGAAGTGTCACGTCGTGATCTTGGCTTGATGAACACTTGTCTGTCTGAAGCCTCCCATTTAGCGGTCGATTTAAGGGAATAATCGCCGCAAATGGAAGCATTTGAATTCTGCCGACCATGTGTATCGCTCTAGCTGTAATTATAGCACACTGAGTAACAAAGAGCTTAGAGGAGCGCCTGTAATTACAAGAGCGAACCCACTGTTTACTATTTACCGAGCTAACGTGGGAGGGAACGGGACAAACCGCCAGCTGAAGGAAGACGCCCCATGAAGTATGTCGGTTTTGTCGCACTAATTTCATTTCTCGAACATTAAAGACCATTCTGGGTCTTAGTAACTGTGCAAACTGAAACATAAAGCTGAATTTAGGTGCATAGATCACTACTCAGACTTGAGGGCCATCAGCAAAGGATTTTTCAATGTGTTTCAATGAATTTGTATCGAAAAACCTTCAAGTTCTCATAGCAAAGTGCAAACGTTCATAGAAATACAAAGCAAGGTATTTTCTATGTGTATGTATAGTGTGAAAAACATGCTGTATATAATACTGGGAAACCTCACTGCAGAGGCCCAAATAGGTTAAAACCGTTCAGGGGTTGCATGTGTTTCAGTCTAGAGGGGACTGGGTGAACTTCATATTGTCCAACAATATAATGGTGTGATATAGAAGAAGCAGGACACATGAGAGGGGCTTAAGGGACAGTGAAAAGGGAGAGGAATGCTGATTGGCATGGGTACTAAGTGAGAGAATTCACAATATTTTATTAAATAACTAACATCCCGGACGACTGCTGCAAGATAGTCACCCACGCCTTAGTCATAAGCAAGCAAGGCAACACACTCTACACTGGCACCATGACAAAGAACATCAGGAAACTACAACTCATCCAAAACGCCACCGCCAGACTCATCCAGAACCTCCCCCGCCAGGAACACATCTCCCAGCACTTGAGATTCCTCCATTGGCTCCAGGTGGAGAAGCAAATCAAATTCAAGATACTCACCCGCACCTACAAGGCCCTTCACAGCATCGGACCGGCCTACCTGAATCATCGCATCTCTTTCCATAATCCCGACAGACACCTCTGATTTGCCCAGCAGGCACTAGCCACCATTCCACGCATCTGGAAAACCACCGCTGGAGGAAGATCTTTCCCCTACCTCGGAGCCAAGAGCCTGAGCAACCTACCCACCCACCTCCGACAAAGCCCGACACTCACAATGTTCAGGAAGAACCTCAAGACATGGCTCTTTGAATGAGGATCAGACCCGCCACCAGTGCCTTGAGACCCTCACAGGTGAGTAGTTGTGATTTATAGAAACTGATTGATTGAACATTTTTGATGACTTTCAAAACCGAGAATGACAGAAAGTGTGTGCATCACCAGACAGTATGGTCTGAATATCGTCTCCTAAGCCGCTGACACCCAGCTGATTCTCTCCCTCACCGACAAACCATCAACAGCCAAGAACAACTTTCACAACTTGAATGAAGGCAGTCACCGAATGGATGAAAGACAACTGTCTCAAGCTCAACTCTGACAAGACTGAAGTCCTCATCCCAGGCTCCACCCCCTTAGCCTAGGATGACTCCTGGTGGCCCACAGCTCTTGGGTCCCCCCTCACCCACCGACCACACACGCAAAAAAATGTCCATGAAGGGGATAGGAGCCTTGCCGTAGATAATGGACTCATCTCCAATATTGATCTTCAGTCGCATGCTACAAAGGTTCTGCCCCCGTCATGGACATTTTTGTTAGAAAATATGCAGGTTGCCAATGAATGAAGGACAGATATGCCACAAAAATGCATAAATAACATCTGAAAAACTATTGCTCTGGTTGATCTGAAATTGAATTTTACAAAGAGAAAATTCTACTGAAAGTAGGTATTCAGGGCCGTATTTATACAGCACTAGCGCCACAGCAGCGCCATTTTTTGTGACGCTCCTGTGGCCCCAAGCACAGCGCTGTATTTACAAGGTGGTGTTAAGCCATTTTTTGTGGCTTAACATCACCCTGTAAATATGGCCCCTTCCCACGCAGCACTGTGCGTGGAAGGGGCGTGCAATGGGTGTTGCTGTGGGCATTCTACAGCAACACCCAGTGCATTTTGAAGCTGCCTCAGATTTATGAAATCACGTAAACCTGAGGCAGCGCTAAAATCTAACGCCACCCTCAGGGGTGGTATTAGCACGGCACAACGAGGAGGAATACTTTTATTCCTCCTCGTTTTTCGCTTTTTCTATGCATGATGCATTCTGCCGCACGCATAGAAAAAGCAAAATGCCAGAAATGATTGTTTATGTGTGGGAAGGTGTCCCTTTCCGCACATAAACAACATTAAAAAATGACGTTTTGACTCTTCTGTGTGTGCTGCATTGTGCATCACACACAGAACTGCCAAAGCGCCATTAGTGATTGTTTATGTGCAGGAAGGGACACGTTCCAGCACATGAACAATCACACCCCTCAACACAGATATCCTTGCACAATGGTGCCAGGATGCCTGCGTTGGTGTTGGCAGCTAAATTTAGTGCCAGTGCAGGGGGAAACACAGGAGTGCGCCATATTCAGTTAAATACGACGCATCCCTGCATTTCTAAAGTGACGCAGCATGGTGTTGTCAATTTTGGCGCAGCACCGCGTTGCATCACCTTTCAATAAATCTGCCCCTCAGTGTATGAGGTGAATTTCTCAATGCCCCCTTTTAATGCCTAGAAACTGATAACAGAATCTATTGGGTCTCTGTGATCAATTTGTGCTGCTAACTTATTTAATTGCCTTTATTGGGGTGCTATAAACTGTAAACTAGTAATTTATACATGATTATAATTTTGCTTTTTGAGCATTAACATACATTCCATTGCAAAGAATGACTGAAGACTCCATTTGCTAACATATGCACATAGATCTAGATATTATCAAGCAAGGAAAGGGTTTTTGGGTTGGCTAAAAGCTGGAGCATTTAAAGGTTTGGCACGATAATCATGCAAAGCACATCATGCAAAAATGTTGTAACTCTTTAAAAATCAAACATAGTTTATTTTTTTATAAACTGTAGGTTTCTTTTTAATGGGTTAAGAATTCCTCCCCTCATGGACAAATGATTCTGCCATGAGAGAAACAATCAGCAAGTCAGTTTGCCATTACCTCTGCATATTAATCTTCTATATTGTCTTTTAAAATGACTTATAATCAATAATGTGATTGTAGGTGTCAGAACTCCTTTCAGAGGGTCTTGGGGCAAGCAGGTGTTAATGGGCCCAACTATGGGGGTTGAGTTCTTTTATTTTTGATGTTGTGCGGCCCGACCTACTATAGATACTGAGCAACTGGGTCAAGGACCCTTTCAGCACCTTTACTCTCAGTGGTAACATGGATCAAACAGTCCAAGGATTCTCAGAGGGGTGGGGGGTAGATAAAGGGAAGAAAACACAGGCTCACAACTCAAACATACATTCAATATCAGCAATACATGATTGTCCAGTCAAATTCTCGCTTTTATGGAAAAAAGATTATTTATATATGAACACAAAGTGAAATAGGGCTTACACAAATAATACACACAACCCACTGCGGTCAGGGGTCTGGAGTTCAATAGGCAAGTCCCTGACTGTCACTTCCCTCTTACTGGCAGTAGGGATTATTCCAGAATCACTATAGATGGCATTCAGGTTAAGCCCCACTAGTAGTCCAAGTCTCAGGAATTGCACTCCGACTCTGATTGAAGTCAAACATGTTGTTGAAAAATGGCCCTCTCTGAAGGATCACACAAGCTTTTTGCCTTTTTTCTCCTCTTCCTTCTTACCTCGTTTTTGTTGGATTTAGGACTCTGTGCACTTCACCACTGCTACCCATTGGAAACATGCTTGTGCTCGCTTCCCTAATCATGGTAACATTGGCTCAGACCCAATTGGCATATTTAATTTACTTAACGTTCCTAGTAAAGTGCACTACATGTGCCCAGGGCTTGTAAATGAAATGCTACTAGGTGGCCTGCTACAAATAAACAGGGTAACCAATGTTCTCCACAGAACTGGGTAATATAAACTGTAAAGCACACAATGTTCATGGAGGAATCATTTGCATACAAGTATTTCAGCAATATTAAATACTATTGATGTTGTTATTAACCATAAACCAAATTTCATAAATGAATAAATCTTCAAACTGTGTGTAATTTGTTTCTGGAAAAATTAGGAATGTTCATATATTCTCTAACCATATATTCATCAATATAGCAAAGCAACAAGGAGAATTGTTTTTTTTTTTATACAACTGCACTGGCGACCCCTCTAGTCCACAATCCCTTTACATCCAAAGGACAGAAGGAGAGCACCAGCCGTTCTGACTCTCCAACCACAAAATGTTTGAGTCCTGTATGCAGTCTTTAAAATAATCAGAAATCACTCCTAATGGACTCCATCAGCTCATGCGAAGAATTGTGTTATGGAGGGTATAAGGTCACTGTGCTGCCCACTTATGTAGCCCCTTAGCCATGCCTTAGGCCTGCCATTTTAGAGCCTGTCTGTGCAGTTTGCACTGCCACTTTTACTTTGTTGTACATATGAGTCATCCCTAAGGTAGACAATGTAATTTTAAGTTTCCAAATTAGTTTTTCACTACTGCAAGGCCTATCCCAACTATAAGATAACACTGGGGTTCCCTTATTACATTTTATAAGTGTAATTCCCCATCTGGAAGAGATAGGTTTGTCAAGTTTAGTGTCTATGGACTCACAATTTAAAATCACAACTTATAGTCAAGTTGGATTTCAATTGCAGTTCTGAAAATGCCACTTTTTAGAAAGTTGGCATTTTCTTACTTTAGCCATTTGGTGCTCACTGCCTGTCTCCAATACTCATCTGGGGTGGGGTGACAGCTGGGCATTTGCATTCCCTCTAGACAGCCACACACAAATGAAGCTTAGGTGTGACTGATTAGCCATCAAATTCCTGATGGGCCATCCTGGGCAAGATGGTTGAGAGGCGCTGACACTTACACCTGATTTTCCAGTGTTGTCTCACACGCAAAGAGCTGCATACCCCCTGTAGGAAGTTGGCTCTGTATATACTATTTCAAAGTAAGAAATAGTGTGCACAGAGTCCAAGGGTTCCCCTTAGAGGTAAGATAGTGGCAAAAGTAGATAATTCTAATGCTCTATTTTGTGGCAGTGTGGTCGAGCAGTAGGCTTATCAGAGGGTAGTGTTAAGCATTTGTTGTAAACACACAGGCAATAAATGAGGAACACACACTACTGACTTACTCCTGGCCAATAGGCTTTTATATTGAAAAATATATTTTCTTAGTTTATTTTAAGAACCACAGGTTCAAGATTTACAATTAATACTTTAAATGTAAGGTACTTCACTTAGATACTTTAGGAACTTTGAATGAAAACAATATCATGTACAGTCTTTGTAAAAATGGCAATAAGCTATTTTTAAAGTGGACACAGTGCAAAAATCAACAGTTCCTGGGGGAGGTAAGTTAAGGTTAGATTAGGAGGTAAGTAAAACACTTACAAGTCTCAGTCCTGGGTCATAGGCAGCCCACCGTTGGGGGTTCAAGGCAACCCCAAAGTTACCACACCAGCAGCTCAGGGCAGGTCAGGTGCAGAGGTCAAAGAGGTGCCCAAAACACATAGGTGCCTAGGGAGAACAGGGGTGCCCTGGTTCCAGTCTGCCAGCAGGTACGTACCTGCGTCCTCGGGGGGCAGACCAGGGGGTTTTGTAGAGCACTTGGGGGACACAAGTAGACACACAAAACACACCCTCAGCGACACAGGGGCAGCCGGGTGCAGTGTGCAAAGCAGGCGTCGGGTTTTGTATAGGTTTTAATGGAGGGACCCGGGGGTCAGTCTAGCGGTGCAGGCAGGCACGGGGGGGGCTTCCCGGGCAGACCAGGGGGTTTTGTAGAGCACTTGGGGGGACACAAGTAGGCACACAAAACACACCCTCAGCGGCACAGGGGCGGCCGGGTGCAGTGTGCAAAGCAGGCGTCGGGTTTTGTATAGGTGTCAATGGAGGGTCGCCTGGGGGTCACTCCTGCATCAAAGTTTGGTTCCTTCAGGTCCTGGGGGCCGCGGGTGCAGTGTTGGTTCCAGGCGTCGGGTCCCTTGTTACAGGCAGTAACGTGCAGGGGGTGCCTCTGGATTCTCTCTGCAGGCATCGCTGTGAGGGCTCAGGGGGGTCGTCTCGGGTTACTTACGGGCTCGCAGTCGCCGGGGAGTCCTCCCTGAGGTGTTGGTTTTCTGCAGGTCGAGCCGGGGCGTCGGGTGCAGAGTGTAGAGTCTCACGCTTCCGGCGGGAAATGTGAAGTCCTTGGAAGTTGCTTCTTTGTTGCAAAGAAGTTGCTTCTTTGTTGCAAAGAAGTTGCAGATTTTAAACAGGGCCGCTGTTCACTGGAGTTTCTTTGTCCTGTAGTCCAGGGCAGTCCTCTGAGGCTTCAGAGGTCGCTGGTTCCTGGTTGGATGCGTCGCTGGAGCAGGTTTTCGAAGTTGGAGACAGGCCGGTAGGGCTGGGGCCAAATCAGTTGTCGTCTTCCTCCTTCTCTGCAGGCTTGTAGGTCAGCAGTCCTTCTTCTTTTTTCAGGTTGCAGGAATATGGTTTCCCAGGTTCTGGGGTGCCCCTAAATACTGAATTTAGGGGTGTGTTTAGGTCTGGGAGGGCAGTAGACAATGGTTAATGTCCTTGACGGTGGCTACACCCTCTTTGTGCCTCCTCCCTGTGGGAAGGGGGGCACATCCCTAATCCTATTGGGGAAATCCTCCAAAACCAAGATGGAGGATTTCTAAAGGCAGGGTTCACCTCAGCTCAGGACACCTTAGGGGCTGTCCTGACTGGTGGGTGACTCCTCCTTGTTTTTCTCATTATCGCCCCTGGACTTGCTGCCAAAAGTAGGGGCTGTGTCCAGGGGGCAGGCAGCTCCACTAGCTGAAGTGCCCTGGGGCATTGTAACACGAAGCCTGAGCCTTTGAGGCTCACTGCTAGGTGTTACAGTTCCTGCAACGGGGAGGTGTGGAGCACCTCCACCCAGAGCAGGCTTTTGTTTCTGTCCTCAGAGAGCACAAAGGCTCAGGGGGTCAGGGGGTCAGAAACACGTCTCTCAGCAGCAGGCTGGCACAGACCAGTCAGTCCTGAACTGAAGGATTGGGTAAAATACAGGGGGCATCTCTAAGATGCCCTCTGTGTGCATTTTGTAATAAATCCAACACTGGCATCAGTGTGGGTTTATTATTCTGAGAAGTTTGATACCAAACTTCCCAGTATTCAGTGTAGCCATTATGGAGCTGTGGAGTTCGTTTTTGACAAACTCCCAGACCATATACTCCATATGCCCACACTGTACTTACAATGTCTAAGAATAGACTTAGATACTGTAGGGGCATATTGCTCATGCAGCTATGCCCTCACCTGTGGTATAGTGCACCTTGCCTTAGGGCTGTAAGGCCTGCTAGAGGGGTGACTTATCTATGCCACAGGCAGTATTTTGTGTGCATGGCATCCTGAGGGGGATGCCATGTCGACTTTGCCTTTTCCTCCCCACCAACACACACAATCTACAATAGCAGTGTGCATGTGTTAGGTGAGGGGTCTCTAAGGGTGGCACAACACATGCAGCAGCCCTTAGAGATCTTCCCTGGTCACACTGCCCTTGGTACCACTGGTACCTTTTACAAGGGACTTATCTGTGTGCCAGAGGTGTGCCAATTGTGGAAACAATGGTACATTTTTAGTGAAAGAACACTGGTGCTGGGGCCTGGTTAGCAGGGTCCCAGCACACTTCTCAGTCAAGTCAGCATCAATATCAGGCAAAAAGTGAGGGGTAACTGCAACAGGGAGCCATTTTCCTACACCCCCTATTGCGAGTCCAGGGCAGGAAGGCAGGGCCTCTGAACACTTTATAAACCTTTCTTTGAAGTCTCCCCCATTTCAAAGGCACAACTGGTTATAAGTACTGGACCTGTCACACCACCAACTCATTACACTTCTGAACCTGTGGATACTCTGCCGGAAAGAAGAGTTGTTGTGCTACTACATAGCTGTCACTCTGGCTTTCTTTGCTTACTTGCTGGCCTGTTGCCTGGGAGTGAGGCCTGGACCCACATCTCTCCATCCCAGAAACAAAGTGACTCCAAGGCTTGCTGGCTTGCCTCTTGTTTTTTTAAGTGTCTGGGACACAAAAGACTTCCAACGCACCAGCTGCAGCTCCTGGACCTGTCTTTAATCAGTTCCTGACCCTCCCAGAGGTGCCCCTCCAAACTCGGGACCTTGAAAGTGGTTTTGTGGTTCATGAAATCAAGCTTTTGGTCTCTTCTCAACTGCAAACTGGCCCACTCACACCAGAACCATGCTGCTTGCATGAAGAATCAGTGCAAGCCTCCACAAGTTGGTCACTTTGCACAACAAGCATCGCTGCTCATGACTGCAAGGCTCCCGTCTGCCCATCCAAAATGCTGGCCGACCCTTCGCACCCCCGGACCACCACCAGTGACACTCTTCTTGCTTCCGGTGACATTCTTCTCTGCAAACAGTACTTGGCTCAACTCTGAGAAGGTACAACTTCAGCAGGACTTACCTAGAGTGTATCTGACCCTTGCTTCATCCAGTCACCCTGAACCTTTGCATTTACCCTGGTCCAGCACAACCAGATAGCCCTGGTTGGTGCTTTATGGTTTTAAGCCTTATATTGTATTTTAAACTTTAAAAATTTGTACGTCAACTTCTGCTTATTAGCTTTTTCTCATTTTGGTCTTGCCATACTCATACAATTAAGTTCTATCATTCTAACCAGATGTAGTGTTTGTTTGTAGATGTGGATTGTTTCCACGGTTTTACTATTTGAAGTGTCACAGAAATACTTTACACATTTCCTGTAGGAGGCTGGCCTGGCTTTTAGTGGGTACCTGATGGTAGTTACACCTTATGCCAGGTCCAGTTATCCCTCATTAGTAGATTAGTAGTGTTCTAGCAGCTTAGGCTGATTGAGGTAGCTATAGCAGAGCAGCTTAGGCTGAACTAGGAGACATGCAAAGCTCCTACTATACCACTTATATCATATAGCACTATATCATAAGACTCACAATACTCAGAGTTGCTAAAAATAAAGGTACTTTATCTTAGTGACAATGTGCCAAAAATATCTCAGATTATATACTCCCTTAGGAGGTAAGTAAAATACACAAAATATACACACAAACCAAAATCAGGTAAGTAAACAGTTAGAAAAGTAGTGCAAACACTGTAGAATACAATAGGATGCAATAGGCTTAGGGGCAACACAAACCATATACTAAGAAAGTGGACTGCAAACCACTTAGGGACCCCAGGCCTAGTGTAGTGTGTAGAGGGTCGCTGGGAGTGTAAGAAAACACTAGGGGTGTCCAAGATACCCGACCTCAAGACCCTGAAAAATAGGAGTAAAGTTACCCTACTTCCCCCGAAACACACTAAAGTCGTGATAGGAGATTCTGCAAAGACCACAACTGACTGCAAAGCACTGAAGACGGAATCCTGGACCTGAGGACCTGTAAAGGAAGGGGACTAAGTCCAAGAGTCATAAAAGTGTCCGGGGGGGCAGGAGCCCACTAAACTCCGGATGAAGGTGCAAAATGGCTGCCTCTGGGTTGAAAAAGCTGAAGATTCTGCAACAACAGAAGATGCCAGGAACGTCTCCTTTGCACAAAAGATGTCCCACGGAATGCTGGAAGATGCAGAGTTGTTTCTAAGCAGAAAGACTGCAAACAAGCTTTGCTAGTTGCAAAAGTTGCAGTTGAAGAAAATGGGAGCTTCCCTGGCCCAGGAAGGACCAGGAGGTCGCCACTTGGAAGAAGAGACCGAGGGGTCCCTCAGCAACACAGAGAGCCCATGCAGAAGAAGGCAGCAGCCACAGAAGTACTTGAACACAGGTTCAAGAAAACTGAGCATGGCAGTCATCTCAACACTGCAAAGGAGGGTCCCACGAAGCCGGTGGTCAACTCAGCGAGTTGAGCAATGCAAGACGGAGTGCTGGGGACTTGGGCTGTGCTGTGCACAAAGTATTCCTTGCAAAAGTGCACAGAAGCCCTAACAGCTGCAGTTCACGCAGTACACAGGATTGCTGTCTGGTGAGGGGAAGCAATGACTTACTTCTGCTAAATTTGGACAGATGGACCACTGGACTGTTGGGGTCACTCGGACCCAACACCTGTGTTCCAGGGACCACGCTCATCACGATGAGAGGGGACCCAGAGGACCGGTGAAGCAGACGTTTGGTGCCTGCGTTAGCAGGGGGAAGATTCCGTTGACCCATGGGAGATTGTTTCTTGGCTTCCAGTGCAGGGTGAAGGCAGACAGCCCCGAGAGCATGCACCACCAGGAAACAGTCGAGAAAGCCGGCAGGATTAGGCACAACAATGTCGCTGGTAGTCTTCTTGCTCCTTTGTTACAGTTTTGCAGGTGTCCTGGCATCCTGGAGCGGTCAGCGGTCGATCCTTGGCAGAAGTGAAAGAGGGAGATGCAGAGGAACTCTGGTGAGCTCTTGCATTCGTTATTGGAGGAAAAACCCACAAGAGAGACCCTAAATAGCCCTCAGAGGAGGATTGGCCTCCTAGTCAGGTAAGCACCTATCAAGAGGGGTGTCTGATGTCACCTGCTGGCACTGGCCACTCAGATGCCTCCATTGTGCCCTCACACCTCTGGATTCAAGATGGCAGAGGTGTGGGACACACTGGAGGAGCTCTGGGCACCACCCCTGGGTGGTGATAGAGTGGGGAGTGGTCACTCCCCTTTCCTTTCTCCAGTTTCACGCCAGAGCAGGGCTGGGGGTTCCCTGAACCGGTGTAGACTGGTTAATGCAAGGAGGGCACCATCTGTGCCCTTCAAAGCATTCCCAGAGGCCAGGATAGGCTACTACTCTCAGGCCCTTCACACCTATTTCCAAAGGGAGAGGGTGTAACACCCTCTATCAGAGGAAATCCTTTATTCTGCCTTCCTGAGACTGGGCTGCCCAGACCCCAGGAGGGCAGAAGTCTGTCTGTGGGTTGGCAGCAGCGGTAGCTGCAGTGAAAATCCCAGAGAGCTGGTTTGGCAGTACCCGGGGTCCATGCTGGAGCCCCGTGGATGCATGGGATTGGCACCCCAATACCAGATTTGGCATGGGGGGACAATTCCATGATCTTAGACATTTTACATGGCCCTATTTGGAGTTACCATTGTGAAGCTACATATAGGTATTGACCTATATGTAGTGCACACGTGTGATGGTGTCCCCGCACTCACAAAGTCCGTGGAAATTGCCCTGAACTATGTGGGGACACATTGGCTAGTGCCAGGGTACCCTCACACTTAGTAACTTTGCACCTAACCTTCACCAAGTGAGGGTTAGACATACAGGTAACTTATAAGTTACTTAAGTGCAGTGAAAAATGGCTGTGAAATAGCGTGGATGTTATTTCACTCAGGCTGCAGTTTAATATTGGTCTGAGCTCCCTATCGGTGGCAAAAGAAATGTTGCAGCCCATAAGGATCTCCTGGAACCCCAATACCCTGGGTTCCTATGTACCATATACTAGGGAATTATAAGGATGTTCCAGTGTGCCAATTAGAATTGTTTAAAATGGTCACTAGCCTGCAGTGACAATTTTAAAGGTGGAGAGAGCATAAGCATCGAGGTTCTGATTAGCAGAGCCTCAGTGACACAGTTAGGCACTACACAGGGAACACACATTCAGGCCACAACTATGAGCACTGGGGTCCTGGCTAGCAGGATCCCAGTGAGACAGAAAAAAACTAATTGACACACAAGTAAAAAATGGGGGTAACATGCTAGGCAAGATGGTACTTTCCTACATTTCCTCTTAGGTTAAGCCTGACTGCTCTGTGCCAGACTACCAGAGGGTAAGCCCAGGTTACACTTTAGTGTGAATCTGACTTATCCTGACTAGGATTGTGGTTCCTGCTTGGACAGGGTGCAAACCTCTGCCAAACCGAAACCCATTGTCTAACAATATTCCATTGCTGAAGCACAATCTAACGGACAAGTTCCCTTAGGGCCTTCCTGCCCTTCATTCAGTCTTATGTGCTCCAGCAGTGATTGCACAACCAGAGCCTCCATCCCTCTTGCTGATGCAGAGGTTGCAGCAGCTGCCTTTGGTGTGTATCACACACATGGCTGTGTGTCCTTGGTGCTCCACCGATGTAACAGTAAGTTTCCTTAGGTCCTCCCTACCGGTGTGGGGGAGATATCAATGCTCATGGTTCCAATTCTCAGTCGGGGTCATGGATCACCACAGTGGACTCTCCTCTCAGCAAAGGCATGGGCCAGGCCATTTTCTTTTTCTTTTCTGGTGGCCCCAACTGGTATAAGGGGCTGCAGTCTTTTCTCAGCACATGGGCTACAGTCCAACAGGTGCAGCAGTAACCTTCATGGCACCCCCAACTAGCATAAGGTGCCATAACTTCATTCTGCACAACGACTATGGCCCAATAGACATGGCAGTAACCTTCACAGAGGCCTGATCTGGCATCAACTTCATTCTGCACATTAGCTATGGCCTGATCGGCATGACAGTAATCTTCATGGCAGCCCTACTTTGCATACTCGGTCACTAACTTCACTTAGCACATGGTCTTCATCCTGATCGGCATGGCAGTCATTTTCACAGTGGCCTCTATTGACATACAGGGCTGTTGAATTCACTCTGCACACGAGCGTCAACCCGAACAGTGCAGCATCCATCTCCTCACAAAAATGCTACAGAGATGCACTCATCAGGGTCCCCCATTGGACCTTGCTCCCTCCAGCTCTTTCCTCTTCCTCACAGGGTACACTGGCCTTGTTAAGCAGGTAGTCACTGGTGCTCCAGTCTTCAGGGTCAGGTGATCTTGGAATCACTGTTTGATGTCCCCTCACCCAGCTGAGAGACTGGTAGGCCATCATCTCCAGTCTCACTCACAGGCAGAAGTCTTGCAGAGCCCCATACTCTTGAACAGCCTGGAAAGCTACTTGAAAGTTGCCAATTGTTTGGGCCTCGTATCTCCCCTTCCTACAGTCAATTCCCAGACACCAAATGTGATTTAGGGTCTGTGTCTTTGAAGTTTGTGTGGGGTCTGCTTCCTTTTGAAGTAACCACTCCCTTGACTTGTCCCTCTTCCAGTAAGGCCTGTCCCTCCCCTGTCACAGCAGGAGCAACTCCAAATCTGATAGCCCCACAACACAGGCCATGAGTGTGACTAGAGGTTCACACTTAGATGTCACCCACAGTGATATGTACTCTTATATGTTAACGCAGGGCCTCCGCTGTACTCTTCATGGATCACTTATCACCCCTCTCCTTCCTGAGATGTGCTGAGGCCCTTTTCCAGTGACCTTTCCCTGAATCAAAGAGCACCCTTTGAAGTGTGCTGAAGAACCTGGCACTTCTTCTTTTAGTGTTTGTCCCATCTAGCTCATAAGAATGCTGCAATCTACAAATCTGTCTTAAGTATTTCTCTAATTCTTCTTGCTCCTTCAGTCAGCCTGTGTCCCACAAAATGGAACCCATATTATCACATGCATTTTACCATTCTTAGGAACACATACACCTAGTGCATGCATACAACATGCACTGCACAGTGATACATACTTGATGTACGACAAGTGTGAGTTAAGCACACAGCAGCTGAACGTTACATAAGTGAGCCTGTAGGACTCACTCCAATAACATTTACAACAAGGCCTGATCAATTCCACTCATCACTACACAGTATGCTGCCACCACTGTGCTCATTATACCTAATTCCTGGCAAGGCCATGAGCCTTTCGCCACTATGAGGGTAACACTTTGGGCACTGCTCCCAGTCCAATAAGACTGCAAATCACTAAAGATATCTACACCATGGCATACATTCATTATCCGTTTTCCCCCGTGACAACACAAACATTATCAGGGATGAAGATATCATTGCAGCATTCAAGGCAAGGGTACATGTCCATTACCATGTGAGGGACATTTCAATCCCAACAGTAAGTTAAACAACAATACAGTGCATGAAACCATATATGTACACGTTGTCTTTACAGTACACAATCTTAACTGAATTAGATCAAGGTTCTATCAAATGACTGTCAAGGAAAATGAGGCCCAAGGAAACAAAGGGACATTCCTAGGATCATACAGTTTTGTCAAGAGAGGAAATTGAACCCCTATTTCCTCATCTCACCTTCTGAGAAAAAAGCAAAGGGACCGATTTCTCCTTCTCTGCCCATTTCGCAAACATATTGTTCTTTGTTTGATTGTATTCCAGGACCTAAATTAGCACACTCTTTTCAAAAAAGTTAAATTGCAAAAAAATCTTAGCACTTATGTCTCTGACACTAAATGAGAATTGTTCCTACAAAATAAAACAGTATGTCTTAACGTAAATGAGGGTAAATCACAAAAGAAATGTAACCTGTAAAATAAATAAACATTGTATTAAATAAAGTGAATTAAAAACAATTTAAGCTATACTCCATGGCACAAAGCAAAGTGCAAGGAAAGACACAACGCATTGTTTTTATGTAAATATTACTTAGTGCAGGACTCAACAAGTAAATCTTTTCTGAAGAAACCCAGCACCCCAACAAAGGCAATTAGAGGTATTAGCACAACAAAAAGGCCTGTTTTCAGGCACACTGTATACCTACTTGACGCATATGTTCCGTTTATAGGCTTCAAATTCACGTCAACCAGAATAATATCTTTTCAGAATGTATTTATGCATATGTGCTGCATATTTGTTAACTGTTCTTCATTCACTGAAAAGCTGAATATATTCCTTTAAAAAAGTTGTGAATTGGCTACTGAAAATTTAGCCTGATTTCAATTTTGTTTATAACATTCTAAGTCTGGCCATGAATCTGCTCTTGTGGGTAGAATACGCCTGCAGTAACCAACAGGGTATAAATATAATACAATGGACAATGTAACAGTTTGAAATGGTCTAATGTACTACACTCTCCGAATCCGGCACCATTTGAAATATAGCGTGTTTGAAAAAAATAAACAAGATAACAGTTTCCTGTTATTTCTTCTATTCTATATTCCATTGTTGAAATGCACACAAACTACACTCATGTCCTGGATGTCATATTTTACGAAACCTTCCATGTTTACAGAGAAAAAGAGCCAGTAACCTTCAAGAGCTGTATGTACAAAAATACTTGAAGCTAGCTATGAAAACCATGCAAAATGTGTTCGGTTTGCTAAAATTATATAGCAAACATTCAGGGCCTCATTAAGAGTTTGACGGAGGCGGAGGCTACCCGCCAAACTCATTAGCACGGAAAACCGCCAGCCGGTCTTCCGCCCGCTGGCCCTATCAGGAAATTTCCGCTGGGCCAGCGGGAAACTTACCACAGCATTGACACTGGCTTGTAATTGATCCGGCGGCAATATTGCGGTGCATCGGGTGTGACAGCACCCGTCGGGCTTTTCACTGCCTGTAACAGGGCTGTCCATGGGGGGCCCCTGCACTGCCCAAGTCAAGTGCATGGGCAGTGCAGAGACCACCATGGGGCCCCCAGCACCCCATTTCCACCAGCCCTTGCATGGCGGTGGAACCGCCATGCAAAGGCTAGCGGACTGGGGGGCATAATCCCCAGGGCAGCGCTGCTTGCAGCACTGCCCTGGTGGATCAAGACAGCAGGCACTGCCAGGCTGTCGACCAGCAGCAACTTGTTGGTGCCGCAGTGCTTTTACCACGGTAAAAATGTGGACGCCAGACCGCTGCATGGGCGGCGGTCCGAACTCCACCGTGGCCTTTGTGGCCTCATGACCGCCAGGGTCATAATAACGGCCTCAGTATTTTGATGTGGTGGTTTAGATTTAGGGGGTTTTAAATAATAGGATGAGTTCCTGTAAAACTCAAGTGCTTGCCATAGAACTTCTTGTCATGCCTTTAAAATCCTAGTACAAGCACATTTTCCCACCAGACAGCATCAACTCTGATCCACGCCTCTTCATACTCAAAGGCAATGGTCTCCAGTAGACTATGGAACTCAACCATCTCATTGATTCCGGTGCAAATTCAGGATCTCAATGCTGTATTGAAAAAGTGTGCAATTAATATGGGAGAAGAGGCGCGGCGGGTGTGGGCTGGAGGGAGGGGGCCATTTTCTCTTTTCAGCTGTTTTGCACAGCCGATTGGAGAACATGCTCAGGCTCCCACTCCCAATCTGAGTGGCGAAGCAGGCCGTTCAGACCAATCACAACACTGCTGTCATGCTGGTGACAGCAGAGTCATGATTGGTTGGGAGCCTGCGTGCAGTGCAGCTGTAAAGAGAATGACAACAGAGAGGAGATAAACATGTCTCCCCAAGAATGTAAGTGGGTTTTATTTTTTTATTTTTTAGGGGGGTTTCAGCCTCCCTCAATCACCCTCACCCCATCCCTTCCCCCACCACCACCCCGTCCAGTGGTAGCTGACACTGCTGTTTTGTGCACTATGATACGGCAAAGGCCTATTGTGTGAAGTATTAGAACCAAAGACTTACTAACAATTGCTGTTTAGACACCTTTGTGTTAGCGTGACTTCTTCTGACAGAGGACCATATTGGTTCTACATAATGTAAAGTCAGACATGATTTTCTTCTGTTCAAGGTTCTTGAAAATGTTTAATTTCCCGCTGGTACAAATGTGCAAAACCCGGAAGCACAACGATTGTCCATTATGGGTATTATAAAAATCGTATGATGTATAATACTGAATAAACTTACAAATTCATATAAGTCTGTGATATGTATTGTGAAATTCTTGGACATACTTTCTCAGGTTATGCAAGTAGAGAGCAAATATTTTTCACAACTCTGTAAACATTTTGCATTTTGCATTTTAAATTAATTGTATCTTTCATTAAACTTTTTTATACACTTAAACGTAGATGCATTATTGATCTAATTATCAAAAGCAAACATTTAAGGTAAGCTAGGATGGGACATCTCGCTGATTATTCGCAGGCCACATCACATAATGTATGCAGGGATGTAGATCATGCTGATAGGTGCATTTTACTGCTTAAATCCATATTGAGTCAGCGAAATTGCAGAATGCTCCCAGAGATTGCATAGTAAGGATATGCTTATCTTTTCAGGTGACTCTTCTGAGGCATCTTAAAAGCTCGATTGCACGACACCGCCTTGGAAAGAGGTCATTCTGATTCAACATCTGTAATCTGTTTTTACTGTGCTCTCTATGATTTCCCAAACACCTCTTCTTTCAAGTAATGATGCAGAAGATTCAAATGAGTTCTGAATCTGCCTATCTTAATATGTGCGACATGCTGCTTGGGATATGAATTTCAAGTTGTTGTTTTCATATGAAATGTTCAAATAATTAATGCCTCGACGACGAGTAATAATAAATATTCATGGCCATTAAGTCTTGTCCTGGTTTTGTCATTGGCTTCTAATTCTTCTTTGACGTCTTAAAACTATAACAGTGTTTTACTGTCTACAGTCAATAAAGTCAGAAAGCATTTACTTTCGAATCTGTTCTCTCTAGGTTGTCCTGATTTTGTTGTTGCTGGCTATTATTGGTGGCATATTCAAGTTCAAGGGCAATGGATTCTCGAAATCTAAAATGCTTTTATGCGCTATTTAAATCTGAGCTTGTCATGAGAAAAGCAAATGTTAATAAAACATTCGCGGTCCCTCACTCTGCAAGCGTTTAAGTGTATGATGTGGTTCAGATAACATTATAGCTTCATAAATGAGTATTAGCAAGCCAATAACATGTGGCTATTGATTCTAAATCATGCAAGGACTGTCCTGTGGTATGAAATGACAGGAGCGTCGAATTGTGATGGAAGGCTTCGTGGTTAAAATATTTCAAATGCAGAAGTAATTTCCTTTTCAGTTGACAAGAAAACATCTCAAGCACACTCTGTCCCAAGGACAAAGAACCGAGGGGAAGTGCTTAAATCAAGACCTCTCATTGGGACCCATGAGAGACAAATTCGATTGGGTGTCAAAAATAACATTATGAACTTAGGCTTCAGAGGCTGAATCCTGTTACGTAAAGTACTAGTTGCTAAGGTAAATCTGTTAATCAAAGGTTGAGGTAGGTTTTGTACCTTTCAATTCTATGACTATCAGCAAGAAACAAGGGGCATGAACCGTTAAGTATTTGAATTTGTCTGTGGTTTTGGCTTGATTACCTTAATCAATTCACGTGATTTTAAGTTGTACTATTTTTCATGTATGAAATACCATTGACAAAAATGAAACGCACACTGCCTAGGGCAAAATGGTGCTAATATCAAGCACCGCACAATTTACTGCACAAACATCATATGTAATGCACAGCGTTTACATCCAGAAATGTGAACAAATTAATACAGAATTGTTTATGTGATTAGACCACTGTCGACAAAACTTCTTTTGCTGCCCAGGAATTCCAAACCTTGACACGAATGTTCAATTGAGTGCAATCCATTGAAGATGTTTTAAATTATCAGTGGCAGTGAACAAGCCACTTAACGCTCAAGTATGAGTAAGAAGTCAATAAAATGTGGAAACGTCTCCAATTCGTGCTACTCAAAATGTGGAACTGAAGCATAACTATAAACATCTTTATGAAGAACTAGTTCAGTGACTGAGTTATTGTTATTGATAGTTCACAGTTTCCTTCAGGATAGAAGGATTTTAAGGTAGGTGGCATCCAGTGCTTAATTTGTGCTTGTTGTTTCCGGTGTGGTTCTGCCTCAAGCATTTACTGCGAGCAAATGACACATATACGAAAGACGGGGGAAGAGAAAAATGAAAAACTGTCACAATGGGAGAAAGCAGAAAGCTGCAGGAGTGACCTGAAGGGGCATGGTATGGCTGTAAATGGATTGAAGAGGCCCGATTACTCTGCTTTAGAATTCCGTATTCGCACATTTAATTGCAGCAGCCCTGTATTTAAGAGGAGGGCTTTGGGCACTGGCACATTTTTATTTACAAATTAAGCACTGGTGGCGGTGACTTTTAATACTCAGTGCTGTAGGATAATTGCTAATCTGCACTGCAGCACAGGGTGTCAGAGCACAGTTGAAGCTGGAAGGTGACTGGAAAAAGAAGGGAACAAGAGTAGGGGTGCGGAGATGAATCCCTCACCAAAATAAACAGTGACACTGGGCACACCCCTCCCTCAGTAAAATAAAAAAAAAGACATGGGAGAAAGCCTAATGCAGATTCTCTTCTGACACACGACCAGCTCCCACAAATCTCTAAGAGACACTGCCCTTCCCTGAAACACAAAAAACTGATTTTGGAAAGGGTTGCAAAAAACAAACAAACACAAGTTTAGAGGCACAGAAATATAAGCAATAAGTACGTAGTTTGCTCAAACTGCTGATGCATAGTTTGTGTCAGGGAGTTACCTTTGGTGTGAGATCCTTGATTTTTTGTTCAAAGAGAATTCCTTACCTGTCAACAACTGCTTTGGCAATCATAGTTTTGCTGTTCATCTGAACTGGGGATATTCACAACCTTTTCTAAGTTGTCAATAAATTGACAACACTTGCAATATGACTAGACGTTCGTGGTGGGCAGAGGCAGTACACAGGTCATAGTCACTGGAAAGGAATAGAGAGTAGACTGGCATCAAAGGCAGAGTAGGGCCATAGTTCCACTGAATTTTTGTGTCAATTTGGTCTTCCACTGTCAAAGAATTAACTTTGAAGCCATTAAAAAAACTACTTCTTCCTTAGAAAAGCTACTTATCAGTAATTTTAAGTGAAAATGTGATAGGTGTCATTAACTTTGACATTTGCTGTTCCCAACCCTCTTGAATATAATCTGAGGTGTTTACTCAGCTGTGACAATATGAACAAAGACACGATGAAGGAACTGGCAGACTCTCCCTTGGCTCTAGGGTTTGACTGTCGTTAGATGTTTGACACTACAAGATCGGGTGGCCAGGCCCACAATTATGCTTCCCTGATCCAGGAAACTGAAATGGCAGTTTTTAGGTAGTTGTGCACTATGAGTGAGATTGTTCTAAAGCAAGGCCCACTATATTCGTCAATCTCCCTAAAGTTGTAAATCCTTTCCGATTTGCGTTCTACACTGATGCTTTTTAAAAACCAAGTTAGACTTCAAATGCCTAAATGGGACCTTTGTGAGATTTTTGAACAGTGTTTTATCCAAATATAATTTATTTGGCATACTAACATTCTCATGAATTCAGAATTTAGTACAACCCGTAAGTAGATGCAAAAAGAAAAGAAACCCCTCGACTTCTTAAGCCTAACTTGGACTGGAAAACTCAAATACCTGTGAAAATATATCCTTTATTATTTCTATGTATTTCTTTTATTTTGTAGCACATTGTTAATCATACATACCACTTCAGAACAATTATTTGAATCAAGTTAATGATTTCCACCCACAATAGGAATATGTGTAAAGGGTTGTTAAATACAGGACCCACTTGTGGGGCCTTGTTGGGGCAGGGTGGCGCGAGGGGCACCGAGGTTGCGGGGGGCACGGGGCCAAATTAATAAAACAAAATGTTTTAAAAATCACCTTCTTCCCGCCTCTGCGCCGCTCCTCTCTCGTCACTGCAGTCAGGAACAGGCTCAGAGCAGCATCACACAACACTAGACAATCAACTTCAAGCTTCTTTCTGCTAATACCTTCAAACGTTTATGGCTAATCAAAACATTTGGGTTGCCCTAGCTCACTCATTAAGTTTTTAATATATTTCAGCCATGGCGTTTGAAGAGCATAATGAAATTTAAGGCAGTCCCTGCAACCTTGTGGCTTAGAACAGTTTGCCCAGCAGACTAAATATTGTGACAGAGTCAAATTGGTTGAAAAGATAGCCCTAATTCAGTGTGACAGGCATATGAGGAACAGCTATTAGGAACCAAAAGTAGGTACCTTAAAAAGGCATTTTCCACCTATTGCAGAGTTGATAGGTACACAGATTTATATAAAGCTATTCATTTTTTAGGTGGTTCCCTCCCCAGTCTTCTCAAAAAGTTACACAGGGCTCTAGGTTTTTTTAAAATTGAGCTTCCTGGCCTGCTTCCAAAAGCTCCCTGGTCAAACAGGATGCCCAAATATGTAAAGGTTTTAGTAAAGCTGATCTTGGTACTGTCAATCAATATCTTGTGGAATTTCACAGACTTTTTCCCACACTTCATAACATAAGTTTTATCTTTATTGACTACCAGGCCTAGGTTTTGCATATACGCAACAAAACGCGTTACTAAACGTTGCAGTCCCAAGGGGGTGCAGGCCATGAACACAGCATCATCTGCATAGAGGAGGGCAGGACTTGGGTGGTGTCCAATTTGTGGAAGATCAGTACAAAGGTCTACCAGAAACTGACTAAGCTATTAATGTACAATGTAAATACGAAGAATGCCAATACGCAGTCCTGCCTGACCCCTCTCTCAATTCTGAATGGTCGAGTACACTCCCACTTCACACCATAACGCCCCCTGGAGTTACTCCCTGGGTATAATTGTCTGAAGAATTGAACTATGGGTTGGTCAACATCCAGCTCAAGCATGATATCCCACGATTTATCATGCTCCACACAATTGAAAGCCTATGATAGATCTACAAAGGCTAGAAATAAACTGCCATGCTTAACCTGGGTGTACTTCTCAATTAAACACACTAAATTGAGCCCTGCTCAATCATCCCTGAGCCTGAACGAAAACCATTTTGGAAATTTGATAAGATATCCTTTAATTTTGCCCATGCTTCTGGCCTATTGAAAACAATGCGTCCTTCTGATATAATCAGTGAGTCCAGTAAAGAAATCGGATGATAACAAGAAGGATTTGATCTACCTTCTTAGAAATAGGGGCTATAAGTAACTCTGATCAAGTTGATAAGAAAGCTGCACTGCAACACACTCAGAGGACCAATGTTTATAAGGGGGCTCACAAAGGGATGTTAATTTTAAAGAGGTCCACAGGTATTCCATCAGGACCTTGTGCTTCCCCCTTTGATTGCTTCTTTTTCCTTGATAACCTCCTCCAAGGTAAATGACAGATTGATAGGACAGTGAGGAGAAGTAACAGTATGAGTGGAGAATGCAGGAAAATGGGCTACCCAATCTGCCTCACTGATACCAATCTTTAATCAAGGGCCTTCTGCTGGACTGAAGAAAGGGGCATTTACTGCAAACCAAAAGCCAATGTTATTGTTGCTTAGGCTTGCATTATGTAAGGACTACCAAGCTTCCTCTTGCAGGCCTTTTCTAAAGCTTGTTTAGAGCTAGTCTATACTCCCTTCTGTGCACTTATATCTCCTTCTTGCATCTGGGCTCTCTTTATAGAGCATCTTTTCATTTCCTATGAGCTGTTGACCATACTGAATCTAACCACCCTTGTCTGTTATGGTTTGGAAATTTCTTTGAAACAGTTAAACCCTCCTTGACCTCATGGGGTTTCGCTCTATGGAATTCTACAGAGTTACCTAAAAAGTCAGCAAGATTCTGTGGAGTTCCTCAAGTGGCAGAATTCGGTACATCACGCTGCCCGTGCTGCTCTGTAGCACTAGGAGCTTGTCCTGCACTGTACAATCCACCTTGACTGCACCATGCAGCACATCAAGGAGCGCTACTTCTTTTTACCACTTGAGTAGATTTCATACTCGAGCAGCAGCTTTCTCACCGTGAGCGGCAGCTTTCTCACTGTGAGCGGTGATGATCTGCCGTGACTGCCCACATTGGTAAATCTCACTGGGAGGTGGTGTAGTGCTTGATTTTCTTGCTTGCTTTCGCCACCTTCCGTTTGATGAACTGTGTGTGAGAAAAAACTTAGCCACGCAGCAGAGTTTTTCAGGAAATCCGTACACCTAGCGGAGTGGACAGAACTCTATGACATAAGTTGGCAAAGCGGAATTTTTCACTCAACCATATTCATGAGTACAAGCAGCATGTAGGGCAGTGGTGGATAGTATATATCCAGACCAGGTTCAGTCCTCAATTGGAATGCTCATTGGTTAGATGATAATGTTAGAGTCTCCCTGCATAAGGTAACATGAAGAACCTTTGATGGATCCAGCAAAATATAAATGAATAAATGAACAAACCAAGCAGAGACCTAAAAGTCAAATGTAGATCTAAAAGAATATGTTAAGGCAAATGAGTAAGTCATATTAAAAAGAGCACTGCGAGGCAAGGAGTCCCTTTTTGATCTCTGGGCTTATGTTGAGAACATGAACATAGGACTTCATTTTGCTGTGTTCCTAAGTGTGTATCGTTGCTGGCCATGCCATCAAGGACATCTCTATGCACTCCCAGCAATGTATTTCTTGCTTTGGGCTTGAAATGTGATTGTTGGAAAAGTTGTGGATTCATGATGGCCAGACTAAGCTAGAAGATATATGCGTATAGCACCACTGACATTCAAGGTATATATTGGGAACCAGATATGGTAGGTGATGGGGACTCTGATGAATTGTTGTTGGCAGAGGTGGTAGAATGCAATCAGGTTTGCTCTTATCCTATAGCTGTGGCTTTCTGGGGGTCACCAATAGTGAGGGTTTTGATAAGCAGAAGAAGAGAATCATATGAAAAGGAACTATGTCAATTAAAGTATTTTCTCAGCACTTGTATGATAGGTGTTTCCAAAGTAAAACCTCACATTCATAACCTTAGTGTACCCCAATGTAAATAAAGCATGTCACCTGCATTGGAGGAGCTGACATTAGGAGAGATCCACTTAATTTTGTCATAGGAGGTGGGCATGTGGTCCTTGCCACAACTATATTCCTGCTGATCCCCTATGCCTGAATGGTTGCTGTATATGTGCATGTCAATGTCTCCAATAACATGCCTAGAAACAAAATAACAATGAATTACTTGCATAGTTTCAATGTTCCCCTGTAATTGCGTCAGTCACTGAAATTGGGTTACTGGTTGAGGGGGTGAAACTTTTCCCTAGCAGCAATCACAATCCTCAGGGTGAAGTCACAAGCAACCATAAGTTAAGCTGTGCTCAGCTCTCAGGTAGCATGACACACAGCAGTCAGGCTTAAGTCAGAGGCAAGGTGTAAATTTGTGCAACACTTCAGTAAGTAACACAGTGCAAAAGTACCATGAAAGGAGCCTACAATAGGAGTAAGAAATAGAACATTTTTTGCTAAATAAAACAAAACCAAAGCAATAAAAACTCCTATGAGTACAACTGAAGTTATGAATTTTTTAAAATATTAATGAAAATAGCTCCAGAAAGCACAAAGCAATTACTAGGGATATCTAGTCACGCTGGATTGGGTCTAGTTCGCACTTTCAGGATGGCCATGATGGAGTGCAGGCCAGCTATAGCCACCAGGTTAGGTCCACTGAAGTTTACCTTATCAAATGTTTGCCAAGAGACCCTTTTGCAATGGAGAGGGCCATAGGCAGCATGGAGAGCACAGCACAAGGCTTTTGACATAGCCCAAAGAGCCAATAGGTGTCCCAGGTGGACTTTGCTGGAACTGCGCTTTGGCAGTCCCCTGCTGGTGGTCGATGCTATAGCATGAAGAGGCAGCTGCTGACGCTTTGTGTTGAATCATGGTGCAAGTTGTGAGGTGTCAGAAACAATGGGCCCGTTGTCTGTCACAAAGAGCCCAAAAGCTTAAATTCAGACCCCTTAAGCAACACCAAGTGTCCAAGACCTGAGAGGCACCACTTGGGAGTCATGGCCTCGCTGCAGCTGGGTCCAGGGGCTGGTGCAGACTGTTGGAGAGCCTTTTATGTCCACGAAGCTCAGATCAGCAGGCTAGCCTTTGGAGGCACTCTATGTGTCCAGGGTTCAAAGGCGAAGTAGCAGGTCCAGTACTCTTCTCACCCAGCCAAGAGAGCAGCAGGTCAGCAAAATAGGGTGGCTGTTCCTTTAGGGCAGAAGTCGAGGAGGGTGGCAGTCCTTCCAGCGGCACAGCAGTCCATCTGCCTGGCAGAGTATCCACAGGTCCAGAAGTGTACTAAAGAGTTGTTGTCTGAGGTCTAGTATTTATTCCCAGTTGTGCCCTCGAAGAGGGAAAGAAGCTTCTAAAGGTTGCCCTTTGAATTCCTCCGGCATCCTGACTTCCCTATCCTGACTCCAACTGTTTACCGGGCGTATGCAGCCCTTTGTGTGGAGGTGGGACACAGCTTATGCAAGTGTAAGTTGGGCTGTGCACAGCTCCTTCATCCCATCCTGCCAGTGATGGCCTATCTAGGCACTCCTAATCTCCCTATTGTATGTAGCTGCCTAGGAGGAATAGACAATGCTCAACTGACCACCCAGTCATTTGACAAAGGTACAGTCATTTGACGGCTAAGGCAGGAAAAAGCCAACTTTCTAAAAGTTACATTTTCAAAATTATAAATCAAAATCCAACTTCACCATAACTTAAGATTTTTCATTACAGTTCCAACCAAAGACACCAAATATGAATTGATAACTTGCTCTCATTTAGAATTTACACTTATTAAATGTAATAACATAACTCCAATGTTGTTCTAGTGGAGCAGTAGGCCCTGCGTTAGAGAAAATTGAATATAATTTTCACTACCAGGACATGTACAACTTAAACATACATGTCCTACCTTTTATATTGACTGCACCCTGCTTTCTGGGCTGTCTAGGGTCTATCCTAGGGTGACTTACAGCTATAAAAAGGGAAGCTTTGAGCTTGGCAAAAGGATTATTTTGCCAGGTCAACGTGGCAGTTAAACTTCTCACAAAGGATGCAATGGCAGGCCTGAAACATGTTTAGAAGGGCTACTTAAGTAAGTGGCACAATCAGTGCTGCAGGCTCCCTAATAGCATTTAATTTAGAAGAATTGGGGAAATGTAGTACATCTTTAAAAGGGGCTTAAATACAAGTTAAACATGGCCATTTGGCGTAAGCCAAAATTACTGTTATTTTAAAGAGTGATCATGTGAACTTTAGGAGTGCATTGCAGTGGTAAAGTGCACAGAGTCCTATGGCCAGAAAAAACGAGATCAGCAAAAAATGGAAAAGGAAGGCAAATAGTTTGGGGGGAGACCACTCGAAGGCTGATAGGCCTAGCACTCAGGGAATTGTGTACTTAGGGTTTGAAAGCTGTTGCTGATGCCTATTTATGAACAAATTTTATCCATTCACAGGAAGTATGGACGCATCATCTGGTCCATTATATAATAGTTATATGAATATTATTTAATTTGCACAAAACCGGAGGCACCCCTCAGTATCATAAATGTATGAGTGTTTCTTTAGGTGTATTTTTTTTCATTTTGTTTTAATAACACACACACATATAACGGCATTGTGCTCCGCAGCTCAGGCTAATTAATTTACATGAACCGATTTTCAGTTCATTTTATTGCAATATCTCATATAAGATAACAATGTAAATCCACTTTTGTCTATCTTTTTTCACGTTCGAACCGAACAAGGAGCGACGTTTAATTGGCCTGCATTTAGACAGGTAAACCAAACATTTAAAAGGGCAAATGGCGCAAAAACTTCATTAACTATAATCCAGATCAAGTACTTGACTGTGTGTTTTACCAAAAAAAGATTATAAGAAGAGCGCGGATCAAATGCAGATCACAAATTTCATACACGTCACTCAAAGATGACCTTAAACATATTGAACGTGATCCTTATAGCAATGGCTAAACGAGAGAAGATCATGTATTAAAGAGGATGGAGGACAGAGTTAGTCAGTTGATGCCAAACCTCTCGAGGAAGACAAGAAGTCAATATATTGATTTCGTCAAGATGCAGTTTGCTTTACTCCCTCCTTCTCAAACTCACAACCGATTTTATAAATACAATATATTAGAGGATTTCACTGAAACATGTAGAATTTCCATCCTTTTTTGAACAAACATTTGTAGAGTGTTCAAAAGAAATAGGAGTTTAGTCATGGGCCATGGACACGCTTGATGTGCTAACACTAGAAAAAAAATACATATATATGTTTTTTCAACCTACAGCTCTCCTTAGTCGATGTGATTTAAGGTATATCCGATTTTAAACTCCTAATACGTGCTGCGACCTGACATTCCCGTCTTGGCGCACTATTTTAAATATTTATCATGCACCCAGCGTCCTTTTTCGGTGCCATATTACACAACCAATTCTGTTTTCCATAAATTCATGCAGTTAAAATTGCTTGTACTATTCGTTACTTCCTCAAATGCAATGCGTAATCAAGAGTGTAAAAACTGCTGACATGTTTTTCGAAAATAGAGAAAAATCCCCCAAAAAGTGAATACATTAAAAAATGGAAGATTAAAGAGTAATGTAAGTAGACGAGTCAGAAAATGCTTCACAAATTGATTATTCACATCTTTTTTCGAGTGGTTTTAAATGTATGAGATTCCTATCTGTTTTGCAGGATGGCGTTCAAGAACGGCGAAAAGTTCTGGAAAAATCTAACATAAGACGAGACCCTGCGTTGGGAAATGAAATAGCATACTAAACTACTGTAATAATAATTTCGCCAATATCACCTACAATAGAGATCTGATTGCGCATGTTGCTCCATAATTTGAAAGTGGAGTGTTTTTTTGCATCAAGGATCTTCCGGTCAGTTTTGCATGATGTTTTCAACCTCAATAGGATTTCATGCCCTCGTCAAATTTAACAATCATCCACTTTTTAAACTTTCCTGTGTGTGTTAGGTGATGGTGAGCTGTGGGTTATAGTCCGGCTCTATAGCATTTTTAGGAAGTATAGTGAATAAAAATTCTGTTTTTATTATGGCAAAATCCAGACACTACTTGGGAAAATAGATATTCAAATGATGGAGCATTTAATTTGGAGTGGGAAAATTTTAAATTTCGGCACGTAGTTCAAGTACTTTCTGTAATTTAATTTTACACATTTTACCTGAAACTCCCAAAATTACACCACTGCACCACTTTTCATATGTACACACCTTTTGCTGTAACATTTACTGCAAATATGAATTTTGCAGTCAAAATGTATCACAAACAGATAGGGATAACAGAACGTGAGGTTCTGTTCAACGTGTGTAAATCTTTGATCACCTTACGGGGGCTCAATGGGCATTCCTTGGCCCTGCGGAGTGAATACCTAATGAGAGGCTTTGTCACTCTGTAGAAATGCTTTCTTTTTTATGTGGCCTCATGCTGCTGCTTTCCATTTTTTTCAAGGGCCTGGTGCTGTTGCCCCATTGATAGACAACCTTGTGTGAGCCAAAGGGTGAAGTCGCGCAGTGGTTCCACTCTCACACAGATCAGCCAGCTCTAGTAGCCGGCACAGCTGTTGTCTGCCACTTCAGCATCATTATCTTTCACCCACCTGAAGTTGTTGAAAGTGGTTGTCCTGCTCTCCCAAGGCACAGGCAAGAGGAGCCATGGAGGCACACCCCTTTGCCAATGAGGTGCAGTAGTGTTCCCTTTTCTTTTTCTGCCCTGAGAGATAGTGGCCTCCAGTACCGGCAAAGGTTTATCTTGTGAGGTGGCCCCCACATACAACTTCTATTTCTGCATGCTTTTGTCAACATGCAGGCCCTCACTCATCGTGGGGGTATTTTTAAAATACATTGTGAAGCACTGTGCACTTTGCTTCCTGTCCAGTCTCCTGGGGATCAAGCTTCTCTGGATGCTTTCTCCAGCCCTGTTGGGCTGATTTTAGGGAAAAAGTGTCATTTTGCTCTTGATGGTTAGCTCTAGCCACCAGGAACATTTTCCTCAGGTCCCGTGATCTCTAAATTTATTTTTCATTGTGGATCTTGGTTTCAGTACTCCTGGTCTTGGACCTGTCCTCTGTCTAGGCTCTATACACCTTCCTTCGCCTTGAGGCTTCCTCAGCAACAGTCTGTCGGCAGAATACTCTCCTTGCTGTTTTCCCCAGGCTCTGTGGCTTTCACTGTCCTGCAAGGTACCTGTGTGTCAGCAATGGAGTCGGTGGTTGCCTCCTGATGTAGGTATCCCATCTGCAGCACCAGTCCACAGTTCCAGCAGAATTCTTAGGGGTTTCCCCATAATAGGTCAATCACCTTACTGTCCCTTATAGAAGATAAGGGGGCCAGAAACATTGGCTGTGGAGAATTGTTTCTAGCGCATGGGTGCCAGCTGGTGTCCAAAAGTCCATCATTGCAGTGTATGCAAGTCTTCATTGCAGTTCTCAGGAAAAAAGTCAGCCATTTCCAAACAATTGGCTACATATCACATTCACTTTGCCACAGCCAGGGTTTACTGGTCCACCACATGGCACCACAGGCTGTTCCACCCCAGACTCCAGCACCACACATTCCATTCACATCACACTAAAGATGGTGCTTGTGTGCATTGTTACACTAGAGGATGCATGGGGAGATTACTCAGGTTACACTAGGATAGTACACTAGGGAATAGACGGGGGCTGTTCAGTGCTCTGTTGTTCCTTACTCATGCCATCTCCAGATACCTCCTGCAGATCGCCTGATAGAGGACTAACTTTCTCGAAGATTCCTCAGGAGGGCCACATTGCACCAGGAAAGGTAGCACAGTGAATAATTGGCCCACTGAGGCTGCTGAACAATACTTTTGTGGCTAGGGCTGCACTTTTTGACAGCCAGGACAGCTCACTGCTGCTGGGGCTGTGCTGGAAAAGCCCGGCAGGTGCTCGATGCTTTGCATTGAGCTTCCTGATGATGGAGCTGACGACAGGATTCTTCCTTTCCAGCGGGTGTTTCTTTTGGCTGCCTAGAATCTAATTATGAGATGAGCCAGAGAACTATGTAAAATCCTCACATGTTGGAAGGATTGCAGCCATCACAAAGGGGACTTTGAATCTGCACTTGGGGTATATTTTTACCTTAGGATTAGTAACTAACATATATCTCTAGGCCTACATTGGGCAAAAATTGGTGCAGATTACACCTATAAGGTATAATTCAGTAAAGCACTGACTAATTTCAGTTAAGCACTACAGACCTACACTATGAACGTCTACTTACATAACAGGGAATGCTCCAAATGACACAAATCTCTGAAGAGTCACTTCTGCAACAGACTACCTCTGCACAGATACCGTTTCGAGCTAAGTGGTAGACTCACATTCTCAGTCCACAGACATGCACATGCTTTGCACTCACATTTTTACAAGCAACCTGACCAGAGTCTTCTACCAGACCTGCACAACAGTGGGCCGTATCTTAAAAGGCATGCATTGAAGGCAAGCACTCCCATTCCATTTTCACAAAATTTACAGTGGGACTCAGATGGTGAGAGTCACTCACTGCAAAAGTCCAAAACCGGGTAGTCCAAAAACAAAAAAACTCCAGGAGGACTGAAAGGGCCGAACCTAATTGCTACACACTCATACAAGTAACAGTGATGAATGGAGAAATATTTAACAATATATTGTATTGATACAGCACAACACAGGGGGAAAGTCGCAATCCACAAAGAAGGTCATGATGCAACTTCAGTAAAAATGTTTGTGTGTTCTAATCCATCTAGTTACCAAAGCTCAACAGAAACCATGAGTACAGCTCTAACACATTCTAAACCTGAAACAACCTTGAAATAGTGAAGCACCGTTGATCTCTATTTCTTTATGTACACTTTTGCAAATTCTAAAGTGCTTTTGGCTTGGAAGAACAATACTCCTGCATGTGCCTCCTGTCCCAGCCCGAATGCAAGCATAATTTCCAGCCTTAATTAGTAACATTACAACTGTATTATAAATGTTGCACTCTATATGACAACCTCTGCACCTGGGGTGGAGTACTAGTAGTTGAAATGTGTGGTGTTAAACTTACTCCAAGACTGAGCTGGAGCATAGTTACTACTGTTTTCGGTTCTTCTTGGCTGTACTACATTAGAATTGCAGTCTGTGAATATCAATGAGCTTACTCTTATATACTGGGTGTTTGTACTTTCTTAAATCCCTTCGTGTCTCTTCCCTTATTCCTCCTTTGTCCTCCCTCAAAACCGCCCATTTTAAAGTAAGTATTCTCCATTTGCCAGCCACTCCTCCGTCCCTCCCATATTTACTACAAAAACATATGTTTATGTGTGTTGAGATCCATGCAGAAGGGGTAGATATCTCCATGTAGAAAAGATATGAGCAGAGAAGACCTCAGTACGTAGGCTAGTAAATAGCAGTTACTACCCATTTGCAGATATCTCTTTACAATTACTTATGCATAGATAGTACTTAGTAAGAAATGTGGGAGTGATGTTAGAGAGAGGTGTTAAAATTGAGAATAAGAACTAGAAACTGTATTCAGAAAACTGAAGGAGACATCCTCATACAAAACAAACACTCACATAAGTGTAAGACAATAAACAAACACAAAATACAGTTTAAATTTGCCACAGCAGTAATAGTGGCATGTGTTCCAGCCACGTCTTCGAATAAGACAAGTCCTGCACATGACCAACCACTGGCATTTCAACACAGCCCATTAGAAATCAATGGACACAGGCAATAAAACTAACTTATAGGGAAAAGGATTAAAACATGAAATAACATAACATTTTAAAGGAAACATTATTTTTATTATTATAGCAACAAATACTTAAAAAAAATAAAACATTTGACATGGTAATAGTTCATTACACATAACAATATTTTTATAAAATATATTTTAAACTATAACATATTTAAAAACATCGAAATCACAAGATATGAATACACAACTTAATACAGTGCAAATAATATTGCAGTGGAAGGGTTTCATTTTAAAAATAGTTTAATGAAAAATAAAGACTATGGGGGTTATTACAACTTTGGAGGAGGTGTTAATCCGTCCCAAAAGTGACAGTAAAGTGACGGATATACCACCAGGCGTATTACGAGTCCATTATATCCTATGGAACTCGTAATACGGCTGGTTGTATATCCGTCACTTTACCGTCACTTTTGGGACGGATTAACACCTCCTCCAAAGCTGTAATAACCCCATATTTCATTTAGAATGTAATAATGAGTTAAGTTGTAGTGTTGGCATGTTCTTCCTTCTTACAGTGGTAATTCTAGGTGCAAATGAGCTGCAGACTTGTTTTAATATGCTTTTATTAGAGGATAGGCATTCTTTATTTTTTAATTTAAAATTAATTGTCTAATATTTGACAACCTCTTTGTCGAATGAGCCTTCTGCACCCCAGTGTTAGACATATCCAACTGAGTTGAGTCGATAATCTCAGGCAGACAATGATTAATAATAGTGTTTTGATCATAAATTCAGTCATAGGAGTTTCTCTTCAGAATGTGTGGAGACCCTCTACACTGGTGTTTTTATGGTTAGGTCAAAGCTGTCCTATGAAAGGCTTTTTAAGCTTTTTTAAAAACATTGGTACCATTTGATGAATAGGCACACCACTTAAAAAAAAGGTAAATTTAATTTGTGTTGTTCATGGCAAATTGTGTACTGACCAATCAAGGGTGGACAATGAAAAGGAGGGTCCCAAAAGTTTCCCATTTTAATTTCTATAGGATTCATTGTTCTTTCATATAAAACTGGTTGATCTGAGTTACACAAAAGTTAGCAAGAAGAAAGAACCTTATGTCACGATTGTGCATTTATGGAATTTGTGTAGATTCATCCAGCAGTTCTGAAGAAATTTGTGCTTAAAAAGTGCTTGGGTTAGGCATGAGGAGGTTAAAATTGTCTGCTTAGTATGAGAGATTTCCTTGACTCCAGCAATTCGAAGAATACTCAAATTCTATTGCTTAAGGGAGCTTTTTCTTCTGTCAGCCTCTTGAGTACAGCAAATCCAAACATGAACCTGTGGTACTGGAACAATCTGATTGGTTGACCACATCTACAAAGGAAAATGTTGTGACTGCCATTACAGGACATAAGGACATCGTCCGGAGGGCCTGAAAACAAAAAAAGGGTACTTGAGGGGGCAGGCTGAGCTCACTTTGACTAACACGCCCTTGTGAAGTGCTCGTAAAGGGACTTTTATCCTCTATGACTCCCAGCGAGGCCCTCTGGTAGCAAAGACCAGCATTTGGTCTGTGGTACTATCATGTTTTGTCCACCCGGAGCAACACTATGACAAGCTTCCTGGACTGAAGAGTCCTATAGTGCATGGCCGGGGTGGTACCAGCCCCTTAGCACCCAGTAGACAAGCTTCCCAGGCTGAATGGGCCGGCTGCACATGGCCTAAAGTGGTACCAGCAACATTCCCCACTAGGTAAACCAACTAATAATAACTTTATAAACTCATTTTCTGATTCTGTAACCAGTTATCAAATTGCAAAATGGGTTCAGTACATTTGTAAAAGCCATGTACTTGTCACAAACCTGGTCATTTAGAAAAAGGGCAGGCTTTGCAACCCCTAAATGATTTCACACATCTGGCCCCTAGGGCTAGATTTACAAATACCTGGGGAAAAACAATGGTTGTGAATTGTGATCAGTGATTTTGCTTCCTCTAAAGATTTCTACAAGCCAACGTTTGCACTAAAATGTTGGTTCTTAAAATTTCGAATTGTACTGAGTGGTAATCTGACCTATCTAATGAATAATAATGAGACAGATCACAAATTGTGACTCACTACAATTGAAGGCCATCACAGGAATCATGGCCTGCTAGGATCAGCAGACCATCATGTCTGTGATCAAATTTAAATAAATGAAACTTCTTTTTTCAAATGCAGCCCGTTTTCCTGAAAGGAAAAAGGCAGCAATTAAGAAGAAACTTTTTATAGTGTGTTTGACAGTTTTGAGTGGTCCTTTGGACCTCTGCATGTTCCCAAACATTTTTTTTTATTTTTCAAAAAGGAATCACTTTCCTTTTGTGAGTAGATTAGCATCGCTACTTCAGGGTCAGTAACATGTCAATGGCTTATGATCGATATTTCGATCATAAATGAATAATAATATTGATAGGAACTGTTATGTGGAAGAGATACCAAAAACATAGTTACTTTGATTCTTATTTCCTTGTGTCATCGTGGTGTAGTACTTCACAGTTGTTTTCAACTTCTGTATGTGCTTCTCACGCTTTTAAAGTTTTGTTAGGTAGTTGAAATATAGAAAAAAGGTAAGAGATATATATTTTTTGTTACACTTTTGACATTTGCATTTAATGATAGTTTGTATGTGCTTTTAGCTTTTTTAAGCTTTGTTCCGTACTGGAAATATAGAAAAAAGAAAAGGCACTTAATTATTTTTTGATACACTTTGTAGTTTGCAGTAGATTGGAGAATGTTTTTTTTATTTTAAATAATTAGTAAACTTACCTCCTATCTGGAAGCAGTTCCTTTGCTCATGTAGAGTAAAGTTTCACATTTCTTGAGTACCTGCAGTACTTGTACTCAGACACTGACAGCCTTGTTTGTTGTTGGGTAGCTCCAAAGCAGTTAATGCATATCATGGTTGTTTTGTATTTATAAGAAATCTTATTTAATTAATTAGATGTTATTATTTATTTTGTAGTAAAATAGAATCCATTATAAGGTTATTTGGCAACACAACATTTTGTGGGTTTTTTTAATTTCAGAAATTACAGTACCTATCTTTTTCAGTAAATGTATAACTTTAAAGGAACTAGCAGATTACATTTATAGGGTGGCATTTTCTTTCTAATAGGTGGGAAATCAAAGAACCCACACTGGCATTTGTTAAACTTTTATTCTCATAAAATTTTATTTTAAAAGACTCAGCCATTTACAAGTTTGTGATGTCTTTATGGTTCACATTTGAGAAATGGATGAGTTTAGTGACTCTTTGCATTCTATTCTCAACCCATCGTTTCAATTATTTCATGGTCACCTTTGGACAGTAAGCATTAAAACAAAACAAGTTGAAAGAAAACTGAAAAAGGAGTAGGAGAATAAACCTCCAGATGAAGCAGTTGCAAAGGGCAATATTATTTTGGAGTAGGTTCAGATTTAGTTTTCTATAGCTCATCATTTTAACTCAGAAAGTGACTTGGTTATTTGTACTGCTTTTCTCTTTCGATCAATAAATTAAATTGTCACATCATGGCAGTGAACTAGATTGCTTCGAAAGTTCTCTAAATAAAAACACACAGACTGTGAAAGTTATTTGTTATGAAGCTATCAGGAGTTTACTGAATCATACCTGTACAAAACAGGCTATATGTAATAGTATTCATCTATTTTTAGAGATCATTATCAATACAATTGTGAATATTATTTCTACAGCATTGTCAGCAATGTTGCTTCAGACCTGTAGGCAGTTAACTTCTGGTAATGCCCTCTTAAACATTAATTCATAGTTGTTGTCTTACTGGATTTTGGAATTTTCTGAATTACTGCCCCTCTATGCCACCCATCTCATCCTTGGAGGTGAACTGTATTCCATGATCAGTTTCTAGTGTTGTTCTTAAACTCTCAATTTTTTTAACAACCCCATTTGCTATAGGGTATTTTAGTTTTTTCGAGTGGGTGCAATTGACAATGCACATGTGCACAGCCTTCTTTTATAAAATAACTTACAGTTTAACAAACTGTAGACATCTATAGCATGCAGCATGATATATGTCTAATAATAAAATATGTAAACAAATCTCAGGTAGATTGCTGTAAACAAATGTAAATTGTGTAGATATCATAAAATCTGGAATTAATCTATCATTGTTGGTTTTATTTTGATAACCCAGGCCCAGATCGCTTTTAGTTGATTTGATGTTCATTAATAACTTTCTTTGAGCCCCATCTAGGATTTTTACGGGAAGCACACACTGCTATAAATTCATGGTGCTCCTGCTGAGACAATCTCAGTGTTTCTAGAGTTTGTTCAGAGTTGAGAAACTATAGGGTTCTAACAGCACAGCCACTGGCGGAATAACAGGTAGAAACCCTTGATCTGATGGCCAGTCTGCAAGTCGCCTACCAGATCTCATTGTCATTATTCTGCCATTGATAGAGTGAGACACCTGTCACTCAAATTCCCTGCCCAGGGCCACCACACTACCAAGACAAGGAAAACATACAATGGGCCCACTCATGCCAGGGGAACACACCCTGCAGATCATGGGTACTGATTTTATATACCAATGGATGCACTGGAAAGATATGAATCCCTACTTGGCTGGTGGGTATTTCTGTTTATTCATGGCAGTTGCAGTATATGCATTGTGGTTAGTATCCATGTTCTGCCCTAAGTCCAGTTCTTTACTTCTGCCTTAATAGGATTCAGGATTCCCTGTCATCATTTAAGAGAATTTTGGAATAATGTGTACTAGTGGAGAGTTAGTAGAGGTCTGGTTATTTTTGAAAGACCATTGACCTTGGGCTGCTCTTAACTAAAAAATGCTTCTTAGGAAGACTGACCTGTGTACATGGTCATTACAATTTGATGATAAAGGACGTTGGACAGCCCCCACAAACCTATGTGGTACATTCCTCAGCAGCAGAACAAAAAAAATATCTCCACTGCTGTGAACAAACAGCCTTGCCTCATGCTGGTCACGAAGAAGCTCCTTACTGTGGAGGAAGGTGAGAGGACAGCTTTGATTAAATTGGTGCAGAACTTGAATGCCTTCCTTACTTCCATCTTCTTGCATAATCCATAGACACGTCATGACTTTGCACATTGTAAACACTCCGGACAGCAGCATGATCTGTCCGGTCCAGAGGGCAGAGAGCAAGAAATAGTTGTGATCACTCGCTAATGCATTGTTCTGCTGAATGTTCTGAGTCCATACACTAACTTCTTTAGCATGAAGCAAACAAGAATCTGACAGCATGTCATCAAAGTAAAATGATTCTCTTAACCAAACATGTCACCACCCAGACAGGACTACAGTGGAGAGTAAGCAAGTGTTGTTCAGGAAAACAATATGTTGTTTGTATTGTAATTTAAGATCAGAAGTTGAAGCAATCCAATGAAGGAAACAAAACCACAGTGTTTGACATAGCAAGTGGGCACTAATGATTCTGTTATTTACAAATAGCCTGCCATATTTCTTGAAACAAATAATTATGTCATTGTTTTTATTTTAATTGCACTGCTTCCTACATTTTATGGCATCCTCACAACAATTCTTGCTGAATTCTCCAAGGGAAGTTTGACTGGAACCAGGAGCACCCATTAGCAATGGGGGAAATGGAGGGAATGTTTCCTAAATTAAAACTCAGCTATGGAAGGTTAAAATACCAACTTGTCTCCTGAAATTTTAAACAAAATTGTGGTACGTTGTTTTGGACCAGAGGACCTATGCACTTATAATCAAAGGCATGGGAGGAGTGCAGACAATAGTGATGTTTTTGTCAATGTCACTGGATGAAGATTTTTCACCATCAGTGTGCAAATCTGTCATGTATTACAACTTCTTTCAATGAAAGCAAAAGAAATGTCAGTTGGTGGAAGATTATGTGTAAGCTTTAAAAAGTGACAATCAACCGTAAACTTAGCACACTCCATGATAGGTTTATTCGAGACTAAATTTTGAGGTGAACCAACAATCAGAATGCTAAGGCAAGCTCCTGGGTTAAGGAAACTCCCCTCTTTGGGGTATAATTCTGATTGTGAAGAAAGCAGAACTATTTGAAGGATATGCTAAAGCTGCTTTACACCATGTGGGGAGAATGTTGGATAACATTTAGAATAGAGTTTCTGAAGAAAAGGTAAAGCAGAAGTGTGGAAAGGACAAAACCAAAATGACCTTTCAACAAACAACCACAGGTGGGCTCTCTTGTTGTTGCTGTCTCACCCTACAGTGTGGCATTATAGAACATTTAGTGAGGGTTTTTAAAATGAAAAACAATAAGTACCAGAGACAATATGGTGATGGGCATTTTTAGTTAGAGTTTAATTTTCAGATAGTACAGCTCAGAAAAGTTTGTTTATTTCAGTTTTGTTTTAGCTGGTCTGGCTAAAAAATATTGTGTTAAATACATTCACTGTATGTTGTGCAGGTGCATAAAATAGGTGCTCAGCACTGTGCAAAAAATGCCCATCTTGAAATGGCCCCAGATGTTGTGCACCACAGAATATAATACAGGAGTGACAGTGATTCAAAGACCAATGTTCTGAGTGCCAAACATGACGTGGTTCTGAACATCAACAATGGTTAATATCATTCATTAAACCTTTGAGCTGGATGTCGTTTGGGGGTGTCCCACTGCAAATTAGACTCTGGTTCACCATATACTAATATTGCACAAAAGGATTGGAACCTCACCACTCACTGTGTGCTTTATTCACACGTCCAATTCTGAGAGTTCTATGGACTGTCAGCTCTCTTCTGAGGAAATCAAGAATGCTACAGGTTTGAAGGGGTATGACACTAAAGGCAATACTATCATAACCACAGATACAAGCAGCAAAGTTCTGGGTATATTTCTTATCAAATAAGTTCTACTGGTAAATAAGTGGTGGTCATGTTTTCCTCATGCTCACCATTACCAACTGAGGATACATACTTAATGAAAGGGGACCCTGTCATGCTTTTAGAATCTAGACTATTTCATAAAGTACATTGAGGAATAAATAAGCAATGCGAACAGTGGATGTAATTACTAACCATACTTTTGACCAGAACATCTGACAAAATCCCAAGATGATCCATGAGATTGCAAGATTTGTTTATGACATGAAATATGCTCCAGAAGCAGGAATGTAGCTGTTAGTTTTTAAATAGGATTTCTATTCTCATGAAAAGCATTGATATAGTCATTTGTAAGGTGTATAGACCTGCCTATGTTACACATATAAAGAACAGTTATAGTGTAATCTAAGAAAATTAGTGGAACAGTGTGTATCAATGTCATAAAGTGATATAAGAGATGAGGGACAGAGTGAGAAAGGGGTGCTAGAGATTTCAATAGAGATATATTCCATTTAATTAATAACCTGTATAAGTGAGTTCTAGGCCAAACCAAATGCTGCATTTTAAACATGTGTTTTCCTTTCTAAACTGTGCGTGACTTGCATTTGCTTGATTTGCTCAGTTTGATAATGTTAACAAATTCCAAACTGCTATAGCTCAGCTGAAACACTTCTATGATTACTTTTGCATGGCCTCCCATGACGCAAACTTCAGACGCTAACAAAGAAAGTTATATTCTTCTATTCCTTTTAAGCACTTGACTTGCATTGGAATCTCAAAACTTTCTAAACTCATATTAAACTTGCTAATTTATGAATAGGGCTCTAGTGTTAAGATATGTGTGAATGTAGATGATTTATTGTGATCATGCTTAAAACTTATATGAATGTTCTTTCTTTCAGAAACACAAGCCTATGGGAAGAATCCCACTTGTAGCAGAGTAGGTAATATTTGTACAAAATGTATCTTGTATGTAGAACTCTCTTTGTTTAAACTTGTCTTCTCAATGAAAACTGTTCCTGTCACAAGGTGTTCTCGCCTATTTGTTGGTTGTCTGCACACCTTATCTGAAACATTTGTTATACTGCTGTGTCGTATTTCTTATTAAAGTGCCCCAGGGAAAGAACAGTATCAGATTGACTTCAGACTTCCTGTGGACTCTCAGACTAACTCTCTGTCATATTTGCTTTCTGTGTTGAAGTATTCACTATCAGAGGCTGACACTGTACTCTTTATGAGTACTGATAGCTTTACTGGCTAGACTACCTCCCAAATGCTTGTTCCTTTTTGCTATTTTATAATACATTGCTTGCTCTTTCTGTCTCAGATGAGTCTCTATTGCTGAGCCTTAAATGCTCTTTCAAAAAGCTCCTCAGGAGTTACTTGACATCAGTATTCTTCCCTGCTTTAGATTTATAGAATAGGGATCAGATTATGGGACACACTTTATGCTATGTTGTGTAATTTATGTTTGATTAATAAAGAAAATGAACTAAGGATTACCAAAACCTCTAACATTTAACTACAACTCTTATTATTGACTACTGAAAATTTACCAGGTTCATAAAAAAAATGTATTGATGTTAAATTGCAGTTTCCTCTTCCTGTGCTCATTGAAAAGGTCCCCTACAAGCTATTCTAAGGATTGAAGAGATTTTTATAAATTTAGGATTCTCTGCGCTCCCATGCTGGAACTGTAATGGTGTTGACAAATGTGATTTACTTTCATTTGGGAGGTTAGAGATGAACTGAATGAAGCTGGACAATGCCTATTAAGAGGTGATATGGTTATTCTGCCTGCAGTTAAAGAAATACAATCATAACTTTTTGTCACAAAAGATACTTTCGAATTTCTAAAACAAAAAAAGACTTGAAGGCTTGTATTGGTGGGCAAGAATACAAAGATTGTGTAGAGACTGTGTGGATTCTGAAAGGGCACATAAGATGCAAAACACCTTGAGACCACTTCTTTCTCCAGTGGAGAGTCCCACTACGCCATGGTAACAATTGTCAAATGACAGTATGAGTCCAGTCATTTCAGGATGATATTCAAATATCTTAGTGGATCTTTTTTCCAAATGTATAGAAGTGAAAATAGTTGAGAGAGTATATATGAAGAATGAGATATTTTGGAGCAAAGAGTTACCTGTGTCCAATTTGATTCATTGCTGTTCAGTTTAAATCAAAGAAAATATTGAAATGTTTAAAATGTTCAGGTATAAAGCACAAGTGCATTATCAAGATGAAAACAAAGTGAGTGACAGGGTTGACCACGTAATCAGAGAAATGTTACTTCTAGGCCACAGGGTCAAGAAGAAGTTGGTAATTTAAGTGAAAAAGGTGGTGAAGACCTATCCTATAATGAAACAAGATAACATAGGTGAGAGGCCTTTTGGAGTTATGATAGGGCACATTCCTTATTCAAACAACAAACCTGGGCGCATGCAAAAAGCTGGAGTGATTCAATGAGTTACCTATGAGAAGAAAAGTTGAAAATGGCCAGAAGAAGCACAAGACCTGCTACAGTAATGAACGTGATTTGAAAGCGGTTGAATTAAGAGTTTGACAGTAGATGCATGTAAAATTGGGTAATAAGGGTCGAAAGGCAGATATTGTGTTTAGTGAACTGAAAGGAACTGTATGCATTCAGTGATGCTGGGATAGTGTAGCATGGAGGTGTATAGCATGTGATTCAGATCACTGTGACAAAGGAGAGATATGTAAATGTTACTCCCATGGCAGAAGTGAATGTGTGGTACACATGGAACGAGGGTGGCGTTAGCAAGGCGCAACGAGGAAAAATGCTTTAATTTCTCCTCGTTTTTTTCTCTTTCATTCTGCAGCACACATAGAAAGACCAAATCACCATTTGTGATTGTTTTTGCGCAGGAAGGTGTTCCTTCCTGTACAAAAACAATTTGTCCCTCAAAGCAGCCATCCTTGCACAATGGTGCAAATTTGGCGCAGCACCACACACCGTCATTCTCCCTTAAATCTGGCCCATGTTTTTGAGTGAATATTCAAGACTCCAAATCTGATGATTTTGATTTCTAATACAATTTTTATTTACATACTATGTCAGAAACGTTCCTTTTTTCTTGCATGTATGTTGTTTTGTTCAATTAGTTAATTTCATTTTCACATATGAGAAAGTAAATTACTAGTTGGTGTGGGTGTTAGTATATTAAAAGTAATAAAGTCAATAAGTCAATAACTTGTTAGGTCCAATCAAAGGTTTCAGTAATTTAAATCTGAGCTCACCCCTGGTAGCTATGGCATACAGCAGGCAGGCTTAACTAAGGGACAAGGTAAAAATCATTTAGAAGTACTAAGAGTTAAAATGCAAAAACACAACTTGGCACCCTTTGGCGTGGTCTCCCCGAACATTTTGCTTCTGCTTCCCAGGTTGTTGATGTGTGCTTAACTCTGTTTTTTCTGTTTTGATACTCGGGGCACTTCACTACTGTGAACCAGTGTTAACGTGTAGTGCTCCTGTGTAAAATATATGTGTAATTGGCTATCCATGATTGACATATTTGATTTACTAGTAAGTTGCTAGTAAAGTGCACTGGAAGTGCCCAGGGCCTGTAAATCAAATGCTATTAGTGGCTCCAGCACTAGTTGTGCCACCCACCTGAGTAGCATTGTAAACATGGACCAGAACTGCCACTGCAGTATCTGTAGGTGCAGTTTTAAACTGCCAATAGGACTTGGCATGTGTACCCACTTGCCAGGCCTAAACCTTCCCTTTTTATACTTGTAAGGCACCCCTAAGGTGGACCCTAGGTAGCCCCAGTGGCAGGGTGCAGTGTATGTTAAACACGGACATGTACTAATGTGTTTTGTAATGTCCTACCAGTGAAATACCTCTAAAGTCAGTTTTCACTGTTGCAAGGCCTATCTTTCTCATAGGTTAACATGGGGGCTGCCCTTAAATAATTTTAAAGTGTAGATTCCCTTTGGGAGCAGATGGAAATATGGAGTTTGGGATCTCTGAAGTCACAAATTAAAAATACATCTGTTAATGCTGTTGGTTTTTAGATTGTCAGTGTGAAAATGCCACTTTTAGAAAGTAGGCATTTTCTTGCTTAAACAATTCTGTGAGTCTGCCTGTTTGTGGATTCCCTGTCTGGATCAGTTTGACAGTTGGGCTGTTTGTGAAGCCCCCCTAGACAGTGAGACAAAGGGAGCTAGGGTGTAGCCTGCATATCCTGATGAGCCATCTATGCTAAAGTAGAGGGAGGAGGGATCATTTACACCTGGATGGGCTGTGCCTGCTGTCTCACAATGCAGTCTCCAACCCCCTGGTGTGACTCTGGGGCCTGGCCTGGGCAAGGCAGGATCTTGCAAACAAGAGAGACTTCCCTTTTACGTTTACCAACTTCAAAGGCAGAAAGGGGTATAAGTATTGGGCCCAAAACCCCTGAAAATGAGATCACTTCTGGATTCAAGAGGAACCTCTGCCAAGGAGAAGAGCTGAAGAACTGAGGAGGCGTGCTGCCCCTGCCTTTGACTGTGCTTTTTTGGGCTATCCTGCAGTTGCTGCTTCTGTCTGTGAAAGGGGACAAAGACTGGACTTTTAATATATTCCTGCTTGAGAAGAATCTCCAAGGGATTGGACTGAGCTTGCCACCTGTTCTGAAGTCTCAAGGCCATCAAAGTCTTCCTCTGCCAGCACCTGGACTCTCTGCTGAGACTCCTGCCCTGCAAAGTGGTGCCGAATCCAGTCCCTGGGCCCTTGAAATCAGAAGCTTGTGGAAAACCAAGAAAATTTAGGAAAACTGACTTCAGACAAATCTAGACCGATGCCGCTGCTGAAACCAGTGACGCCAGCCTACAACTGAAGCTGTGGTCCTTGCTGGAGGGCGACAACCTTGCAGGCTCGATGACGCTGCAGCCCCGCTGAAGTCTGTGACTCTGTGGAAGTCACGGCACCACGTTGTGACTACCAGACATCAACTCCGCTAGAAATGCGCGGATCCAGCATTCCGCAACAACACCACCTCACCTCCACCACTCCACAGCATGGACACAACTCCTTTTCATGATGCCTCTGCTCCTTTGCTCTGCGGCGCTGGAACTAACAACGCCTTAGATCAAGTGACACCGCGATCCCCAACTCCGTGCACCGGCTTGTTTCCTCATTTTCACGAGGTACTGTGCCTGGGGGTCTGTGTGACTCCGTGACCAATGCCATTGGCGGTGGATTGTTGGGAAATACTCCGTCAGGACGTCTTGATATCACCTAATCGAAGCATTTGTGTTTCTAAGCTGTATTTTTGTGTTTATTCTTTAGAAATTCATAACTTGACTTGTGTATGTTGCATCTTTGTCGTTTTGGTCTTGTTTTGTTCAGATAAATATTGGCCATTGTTCTAACCTGGTGTCCAGTCATTTTGTAGTGTTTTTACTGTATTAATGAGTGTGTTCGTATAAATACTTTACACATTGCTTCTGAGTTAAGCCTAGTTGCTTGTGCCAAGCTACCAAGGGGGCGAGCGGGGGCTAGCTGAGTGTGATTCTCCTTTACCTTGACTAGAGTGAGGGTCCTTGCTAGGAGAGGCACTAACCTGACTGACGACCAAAGACTCAATTTCCAACAACAACAACAAAAAAATCCCTCTCTTATTTATAAAACGAGAAAATGCTGTAAGGTACATCATGCTACCAAAATGACAAAAAATCCATAAGGGGAGTTGAAGATTATTTTTTCAAGAGTTAAGAAACAATAGTGCTAAGAAGCATAGCACACCCATTGTGGTCAATAGACTGAGTTGAACGCGACCTAGGCACTATTTAAGAGCAACCTCGTTGGAGCGCAAGTCAAATAGACAACATGGATTGGCCTGCTAGAGCCTTGAAGTATGGACGTTTGAAAAAGTTTCTCTCTAAGACCCAATCACAAAAAGGACTGCATTGTTTTTCTGAGGCAAAGCATTTCTTTGTGTGGAAAAAGCTTCAAATTCAATCTGAATTTGTGGAACTGCTGTTCAGATTATTTTTGCAGTTTGTTCCCTTGAAGTTCAGGTGCTGCTATGGAGCAAGTTTTGAGAAAGTTCCAAAACTTCTTTTGGTACCGATACAACCACAGGAGTATGCTTCCATGGCCTAAAGGATCTCGGAGGGAGCACTTAGGCCCTGATTTATACTTTTTTAGTGCCACATTACCATAATTTATTGATGCAAAAGTGGCACAAACGTACAAAATACAATTGTATTTTGTACGTTTGCGCCGCTTTTGCGTTAATAAATGACGTTAATGCAGCACAGAAAAAGTATAAATCAGGGCCTTAGAGTTTTCAGACTATCACTCAGAAAGCAACAGCAAATTCAGTCCAAGTTACCACTGGACTGTTAGGATTCTTCACAGGAATGTCCTCTTCAGGTTTTTTTTGTTTTCCTGAAGCCACACAGGAGATCAACCTTATGATCCTTGGAGATCTATCTGCTCTTGAGTTTCAAGTAGCTCGAGGTCTAACTTCCTCACGTTCTTCACACAGGTACAAAAAACAAGTCCATCTGGTATCCTTTCAGAAATCTAGCAGTGTTCTAGTGAAGACTGGGAAGGGGTCAAAATTTGTAGGGTTGACCACATCATGGGTGGGAAACACACTACGACACTCCTAGTTCTTCTCTCACTAATGGAGTAAAGGTTCCCAGGCACTGACCTACCTGCAGTTGCAGTGTTCCTCTTTATTTTACTACAAACAGGTCCCAAATGTGTCACAACATTTTCAAGATAACAAATGTTTTCAGCCACAGTAAACATGTGTATGGGAGTATTATCAGTGTCCTCCCACATATAAGAGTAAAGTCCAGCTTGAAGCACTTTACACACAACAAACCCAGAGCCATAATTCTGGCAGGGAAAAAACAGTACCCTTCAGTAACCAGAAAAAATATACAAGACTAGTCTTGGCATCCTTCTCTCTCCCTTTTAAGTGTATCCCAAGTGTTACATGTGGCTCAACAGACCTGTCAAGCTGAATTTGACAGTGCAATGGCAAAAAGGATGCCAACATACACTGTTTGCTCCGAGGGGGAATTTCACATCTCTTTCACACCTATTCTGGGTTTGACCACAGGCTGGGAGCTGGTTCAGGCTTTTGATAATGCTAATTAGCCTTTTGACAGACACTTCAGGAAGGTAAAGGGTAACTTTCTAAAAGTTACTTTTCCTTTATATTTGTGAAAAACTGACTTCACCATTGAATTTTTAATACCTATTAAAAATTGTTGTTTCATTGTTTTTCTAGGTGGTCCCATTCCCAACATACAGTGTCAGTATTATAATCTGCACTCTGGGGTTCTACATGAGAACGGTAGACCTGCCACTGTGAAAATTGCTTTTAGCGTCTAAATTCTTTAATTTTCTTCATGCCCCACTCATAAATACCATGCACTCTACTTTGTGGGCTACAAGTTCTACATAGGGAGCTTACTAATGTTTAAAAGAGGTGTTTTAACTGTTAAAATAGGTTATTTTTACAGGTTGAACTTCAGGATTCATGCTGTAGCAGTCAGCCTACCAATGTAGCCCCAAAGCCAATGTTTCCTTGTCACATTAGTGGGTGGCACAATAAGTGCTGCAGCCGACAGGTGACATTTAACTTTTCATGCTATGAGTGTATACCTGCTCCATATATTATTACCTTCTAGAAAAGTTAATTAAACCAATCATGGATTAACCAATTTCTACATGATTTTGAGTTCCGAGCACTCTCAGTGGGCATGGGACAGTATGCCCTCAATATTGCAGTCTAAAAACCAGCAATACAAATTAGCAAAAAAAGTTGTGTGAGCACTAGGCCTAGGGGTAGTTCAGGAGTTGTGCTACACAGAAGTCCACTAAGTGCTAAAAAAAACTCTGTGCCACTCTACATGGAGTTCCGCGAGTGGGTGGATTTTTCCCCGTCATTCCCATTCGCATTGCTTTTTATGTTGAATGCAATGTGGAGTACTTTCTCAGGTTCAAATTGGCACGCGAATGGCACCACATGAGTCGCATGGGCTCGGCCATCTTGTTTTTTAACTCGGTTCATGGTGCTGGAACTGTTTTTGAATCCCTTCCAAAACATTTCAATCCTCCACCCTCCTAATTAATTTACCCCTCATTTTTACTTATTGTATTAGTGTGTGTTTTTGTTTCTGTTTATTTTACCTTTTTCCATTTTTTGTGTTCTTTCCTGATGTTATATAGTTTTATTTTTCCCTTTACTTCGTTATTCCTTCCTATCTTCCTTCTTTCCTTCCTTTCTTACTTCCTTTTTCTTCCTTCCTTTCTTCCTTCTCCTGTTTCTTTTTTTTCTCCACCCACTGTCATGGCAGAGCAGGGCGGCGATCAGGGGAGCGGTGGAGCCAGGGTTCCCTGAGCAGCCAGCACCAGCATCCGCCTACCTTGTGGACAGCAGTGCTGTTTAGGGGTGCAGTCCTGTCCAATCTTTTCTGAGGTGGAGGGGGCAGCACTTTTTTTATGTGCAGCATCAGCTCTCCTCCATGTTGAGCGGTATCAGTTGCATTGGGAGAGGTTATGTAAGTGTATGTGCCGTACCAGCCAGGTCTTTCGCAACACAAAAGGATGACAGACGGAGTGTTGAAACTTTTCAAAAATCTGGGTTTAATCCATTGCTCTTTTGCTCGCCATGCCACCCCAGATTGGACCCAGCCATTTGCAAATCAGTCTTGACCCAGTTTCCCATGGGAACAGTCCAGCCTGAATTGCCAGGCCAGGTCCTCCGTGGATCGGAAACAAGCACCCTGGAACCATTTTCAAGGTATCACCCTTCATCAGCCAGGCTAGCTTGAATCCATTGGCATAATGAGCAAGGGACCCATGTCTGGGCATACCCTTCCACGTAGGGTATCTTGAGCAACACAAAAGGATGATAGACGGAGTGTTGAAACTTTTCAAACACTCACCCCAAGTCACAGATCTGGGTTTAATCCATCACTCTTTTGCTCACCATGCCACCCCAGTTTGGACCCAGCCATATAAAAATCAGTGTTCACCCTGTTCCGCATGGGAACAGTCCAGCCTGAACTGCCAGGCCAGGTCCTCCCTGGATCGGAAACAAGCATCGTGGGACCGGTTTCAGGGTATCACCTTCATCAGCCAGGTCCATCACACCACCTAACAACTGACAGACCCCTGGGCATGTTTCGTCGATAGGGAGCAGGACTTGCTAGGTGCTGAGATTCCGGGGCTTGGTGAGAACTAACTGTATTATTTGTTGTATTTGTGTTCTACAATGCTAACGTTTTAATAAATAGCATGTGTGTTCACACTCAAAGGTAAGTTACATTTAGTTTACATTAGGAATATTATTATTTGATCCAGTTTGAGCTAAGCAGGTGCTCTGCACTACCTAATAGTACACGTTGCAGCTCGCTTTGGCTGATAGAAGCCATTGCAATGCATACTCCTCTATCCTCCTGTCATCATAGTGAATTAGTGACATCAGTGAGCTAGTGGTCTCTTCGACTGTTATGTAGCTGGTACAGTCCCAAGCAATTTCATAGTGCTGCGTAGTAGTATGCATCTATGCATTGCAAACATGGAAGACTGAGTTGGTCCATCATGGGGGTTGAGAAATAAGAATTGAATTAATGATCATTCACTGCATCATTCACTAATTCCAAATGTAGTTTTTGTTCAGGAAATTTGGAATAGGGGTTTTAGGATTAGTATAGCCAACTCAACGATAGTCGATACTAGTACCATAGGCAATCTGATTTGGATAGGTACAATGTGACCGCGGTTGCCTGTTACAATTATTTTTGTGAAGATTAACAGTACTACTAATCTAATTTTTTTTTGCCTTTATTTCTTGCATCAGTACCGAAGGGCAAGAAGAGGGGCATCACCAAGGTGTGTCCAAGAAGAGCTAAGGAGGAGGAGGTGCCAACCTCCAGTGCCACTGCTGGGAGCTCTGCTCACCACAGGTAGCCCTGTAATTTATGATTAGTATTTTCCTAATCTCTACCTCCACCCACTTTAATAATACTTTTAAGTTTGTCTTGTTTCTTTTTTTATACTGTTTCCTTTTTTCCATCCCCTATCCAATTGTGGTTTAACCCCTTAGCTGCTGAAACCCCAAACCCCCCTCCCCCAGTGCTAAGCCCTTTTTGGGCTATTTTGGGTAGTTCGCACTTGGGCTTTTATAACTTTTTGTCCACATAAGCTCTCCACACCAAATTTGCGTCCTTTTTTTCCAACATCCTAGGGATTCTAAAGGTACTCAGAGTTTGTGGGTTCCTCTGGAGGAGACCAAGAAATTAGCCAAAATACAGCTAAAATGTTTTTTTTTTAAGACAATTGGAAAAAAAGGCTGCAGAAGAAAGCATGTGTTTTTTCCCCTGAAAATGGCATCAGCAAAGGTTTTGTGGTGCTAAAATCACCATCTTCCCAGCTTTTAGGAACAGACAGACTTGAATCAGAAAACCCAATTTTTCCAAACAATTTTGGCATTTTACTGGGACATACCCCATTTTTACTATTTACTGTGCTTTTCGCCTCCTTCCAGTTAGTGACAGAAATGGGTGTGAAACCAATACTGGATCCAGGATAGCTAAACATTTCGGAAAAGTAGATGAAATTCTGAATTCAGCAGGGGGTAATTTGTGGAGATCCTACAAAGTTTTCCTACAGAAAATAACAGCTGAAATAAATAAATATTGAAATTGAGGTGAAAAAAACAGCCTTTTTTTCCACGTTTTACTCTGTAACTTTTACCTGCGATGTCGTATTTTCAAAAGTAATATACCGTTACTTCTGCTGGACTTTTCTGGTTGTGGGGATACATAGGGCTTATATGTTCATCAAGAACCCTAAGTTCCCAGAGCCAATAAACGAGCTGCATCTTGCAGTGGGTTTTCATTGTATACCGAGTGTACAGCAATTTATTTGGTGAAATATAAAGAGTGAAAAACAGGTCACACGACTGTCAATGTTGGTCCTTACATGAGGGTAACTGTTGACCCTGGGGTGATCCATTCCAGGCTCAGGCATTAGGTACAGGCACTCAAATGGTGTAGCCTTTTTATCAGGACAGGTGGGGAAACACTGGCCATAGGAATTTTGTGGATCCCAGTATATTCCTGTAGTTTGTGTGACAGAAATGCAAGACTAAATTGAGTTTCGGTTCAACATTTCACGTTTTCAGGGTATTCTGGGTACAAAAACCTTGGGGAATTGCCTGTTACAATTATTTTTGTGAAGATTAACAGTACTACTAATCTAATTTTTTATTGCCTTTATTTCTTGCATCATTACCGAAGGGCAAGAAGAGGGGCATCACCAAGGTGGGTCCAAGAAGAGCGAAGGAAGAGGAGGTGCCAACCTCCAGTGCCACTGCTGGGAGCTCTGCTCACCACAGGTAGCCCTGTAATTTATGATTAGTATTTTCCTAATCTCTACCTCCACCCACTTTAATAATACTTTTAAGTTTGTCTTGTTTCTTTTTTTATACTGTTTCCTTTTTTCCATCCCCTATCCAATTGTGGTTTAACCCCTTAGCTGCTGAAACCCCAAACCCCCCTCCCCCAGTGCTAAGCCCTTTTTGGGCTATTTTGGGTAGTTCGCACTTGGGCTTTTATAACTTTTTGTCCACATAAGCTCTCCACACCAAATTTGCGTCCTTTTTTTCCAACATCCTAGGGATTCTAAAGGTACCCAGAGTTTGTGGGTTCCTCTGGAGGAGACCAAGAAATTAGCCAAAATACAGCTAAAATGTTGTTCTTTTCAGACAATTGGAAAAAAAGGCTGCAGAAGAAAGCATGTGTTTTTTCCCCTCAAAATGGCATCAGCAAAGGGTTTGTGGTGCTAAAATCACCATCTTCCCAGCTTTTAGGAACAGACAGACTTGAATCAGAAAACCCAATTTTTCCAAACAATTTTGGCATTTTACTGGGACATACCCCATTTTGACTATTTACTGTGCTTTTCGCCTCCTTCCAGTTAGTGACAGAAATGGGTGTGAAACCAATACTGGATCCAGGATATCTAAACATTTCGGAAAAGTAGATGAAATTCTGAATTCAGCAGGGGGTAATTTGTGGAGATCCTACAAAGTTTTCCTACAGAAAATAACAGCTGAAATAAATAAATATTGAAATTGAGGTGAAAAAAAACAGCCTTTTTTCCCACGTTTTACTCTGTAACTTTTACCTGCGATGTCGTATTTTCAAAAGTAATATACCGTTACTCCTGCTGGACTTTTCTGGTTGTGGGGATACATAGGGCTTATATGTTCATCAAGAACCCTAAGTTCCCAGAGCCAATAAACGAGCTGCATCTTGCAGTGGGTTTTCATTGTATACCGAGTGTACAGCAATTTATTTGGTGAAATATAAAGAGTGAAAAACAGGTCACACGACTGTCAATGTTGGTCCTTACATGAGGGTAACTGTTGACCCTGGGGTGATCCATTCCGGGCTCAGGCATTAGGTACAGGCACTCAAATGGTGTAGCCTTTTTATCAGGACAGGTGGGGAAACACTGGCCATAGGAATTTTGTGGATCCCAGTATATTCCTGTAGTTTTTTGTGACAGAAATGCAAGACTAAATTGAGTTTCGGTTCAACATTTCACGTTTTCAGGGTATTCTGGGTACAAAAACCTTGGGGAATCCACACAAGTCACACCTCTGTGGAATACCCCAGATGTCTAGTTTCCAGAAATGTCTGGATTTGGTAGGTTTCCCTGTGAGGCAGCCGAGCCCAGGACCAAAAATGCAGGTGCCTGCCTTACAAAACCAGCCTGTTTTGTAATAGTTTTGATGCCTCCACAATATGATTTGGGCGGTGGAATTTGGGGCTGAACTAAATTGTAGAGCTCCCAAGAGAGCACTCTCTCTGTGCTTGCCGCCACATACACCTGCTCTCTGGGTTGGGCTAACAGCAGGACTGTCCTTATCACCTCCCTCATTATCAAAGAGGAGTTATTGAATGGGACTCCTCCGACTGAAAAATCACTCCTAGAGTCTGGGTCATTGTCCTATCCCACAGATGTTGTCTCAGTATCTGCTGTCCCAGTCCCTGATTCTTCATCAGAGCTGTCCTCTATAACCTGAGTGAGAGCTTGAGCAGCAGTCATCCAACAAGATACCATCTCTGCTACTATCTAAACTGATGCTCTAAAACAGTAGCCTACGTAGACAGTCACAAAATTGCTGATGGGTGTGTGTGTGTGATATGTGCAACATTAGAGGTCACCTTATCTTTGCTTCTTCCCTCGATCAGTATATTCTTTCAAAACAATAAAAAAAAGACACACTATTACTTCACCTTGTCGCATACCAATCATCACAGTCTTTAGCGCCTCTAGCACCCAGTCCAACAATCATTATTGGTGCTTCCACTCACATGACCTCATCCTCTGATTCACTCACTACCACTCAGCAAAAGTGCCCTTCATCTCGCCATAGCCCCCACACATTCATTTCATTTGTATTATAGCGTAGGTAATGGCTGACTTTACTAATGTACTCAACTATTTACATAAAATACAGATTTGATCTTTGCAGTAGGCATATAAAACGTCTGTGCTACTTTATGGCATGAAAACTGCCACTAGACAAAAGTCAGATCCTTTTATAGCAGAAATATAATCACAAGACTTAATTGACTTTTTTATTGCTGCCTAAAAGCATCAGTTGAAACGCGTCAGTTGAAGTATGTGCATTGCTTTGAAGATGCAAGCTGCAACTGCAAGACAACTGGTGGTGATATATACTGTATATATATATATAAATATATATATATATATATATATATATACATATATATATATATATATATGTAGATGACTTTTATATGTAGGTGTGGTTTTCCTGGGGGCCGATCGCAGTCCCCAGGGAAACCACACATGCGTTGACAAAAGTGATTGCTATATCTATCTATCTATCTATCTATCTATCTATCTATCTATCTATCTATCTATCTATCTATCTATCTATCTATCTATCTATCTATCTATCTATCTATCTATCTATCTATCTATCTATCTATCTATCTATCTTTCTATCTATCTATCTATGTAGATAGATCTATATATAGACAACTACATATATACATATCTATATATGGATACATCAATCTATATCAATAGATTAAATCTACATAGGTATGTCTATATATATATATATGTATATATATATATATATATATATATATATACACACATATATAGTTCTATAACATTTTTAATGGCTTTATGGTTTCCTTGGGGGCCAAAGTGCCCCCCAGGGAAACCAAACAACTATTAAAAATAATTATTGCCCCCACAGGGGGTTGTCCTACTCACGGAGGACCCCCTGTCAATATTTGTAATTCCTTTTTTTATACATTTTTAAACCCCTGGGTGGTGGTATCGGGCGCGATCATGCCCCCCAGGTGTAAACCTACCAAAAAATAAAAATAAATATGTCCCTGGGGGGCGCCGGCCTGTTTGCCGAGGGGGCCGACCCCCCCCCAAGTAAAATCCTTGGTGTCTAGTGGGGGTTTCCTGGCCCTCAATTGCAATGGCCATGAAACCCTTTTGGGATTGCCTCATTTGAAAGGGGAGAGTCCCACATTTCAAACGAGGCCTTCCCGAACGTCGGGAAGGCCGTTTGGGGCTGTTTTCCCCACCAGAGCAGGAAGCGGCTGAAAGGCCGCTTCCTGATCCGATAGAGAAAACAGATAGTGACCAACAAAAGATCATTTATGTCTAACAGGGTATTTTTTAATAAAAAAAAATCCTCACATGCGATGCAACCTGAGGATTTTTTAACCCTCTCCCTGGTGTTGCCCACTGGTCATGATCCGCACCAGGGAGGTAGTGTGGGCGTCGGCCAGTGGTCGACGCCCACACTGTAGGGGTTCATTCCTGTTACACCTGTATTATTTTGTTTCCTTATTTCATGTATTTATTTGGTAGATTATTTTTTCCAACCTGTACATTACATCTGCTTTAGTGCTTTATTGGTAATCATTCCCTCTCCCCTATATAGCTTGTGGGACTGTAGGACTAAGAATAGATTTTTGGTACTCTACTGTGAAGATTGCAGGCCCAATTAAGCTAGTATTATAAATAATATTCTCCATGTATGTTTGTTGAGAAGGTCATGGATCACCCCCAACCCCCAATGTTGTGCTATGTAATTCATTTATACAGTATACAGGCAGTTCCCATGACAGTGAAACATGGCTGGAAAGTATGAGGTCCCATTGTATTTGCCAACAAACACTGTATGTCTGTCATTGACCATTATTATTCCACACCTCCATTGCACCTCAATGATTCAGTGTCACCATTATCATAGGCTATGGTTCTGCCCCTCCTTTATGAAACATTTTTGGTTACCTGGCTTTCCTAACACTGTGAAACAACAAAAAGCCCAGAGTGATATTTTTGATAATAGATACTGAGGTGTTAACTGAATTGTAGCAATGTCTTCCGGTTTTATTTTTCAATAATAATTAATTAAATGGAGGTGTGTCTGGCATCCAAAAAATGTGTAATGTTTTTTTCTAGCGACATAGAATACTGCTGGCTCGCATGCTGCTGCAGGAAGAGATTCGGTTGGGGGGTGAAGTGGTGGCAGGGGCGGGCAGTGGTAAATCACATTGCTTGCTTATTGACAATTACTACTAGAGACACTAGCTACAAAGACTGCGTTCTGATTCGTGATCATGAACCCCCTGCTTTACCAGCTACAGTGGTGGTGGAGTTATGGCCTCTTCTATCTGCAACTCAGCAAAAGCTCATATAATGTATGCTTAAAATGATGCCTTGATGGAGAAGAGAAAAAACAGAAGGTTAAAAGAAAGGATGGCTGAAATTTGCGAAATGAAAGGATGCTTGGGTGGGTGAAAGGATGCATGGGTGAGTATGGGGTAAATGGATGAATGGGTGAAAGAATGATTGGAAGAAACGGTGGATACTGAATGAATTAAAATTGAATTGTAAATTTTGGTGAAAGACTGGACGAGAGAAAGTAAAGCTTAAATCATGGTGATTATAGTTGAATATAGTAGGAAGAATGAAGGGCTTATTGAATAATTCTTTGCATGAATAAACAAGGGAGCTCTTCTGGAGAGGGGCATACTGTTCACCTACTTTGCTTACTTTGTTTAATCGTTACCAAAACTATGGTTCAAAGTGTAGAGTATATTAGTTTTTGTTCTAATCCCTTCGCTCACTGAATCTGTTCTGCGAGGCAGATATGTATTCTGCCCATCATTATTCATAAACCCACTCTCTGCCCATGGCATTTCGCCACTCATGATTGAATAAGTACAGTATGGTTCAGTTTGTGACTGCAGTGTTGGCTGTCCAATGTGCAACTGTTTCGGTTAATAAATTGTAAACCAATCACACAATATGTCTTTCCCTTTCACCCACTTAGTCACCTCTTAGTACTTTACTCCTTTATTCTTTCCTCAGTTCTTTCTTCCCAGCCTACCTCACAAACTGAAAAATCCATTCCTGGAATGAGCCACATTTTCATGGCCATGTGAAGTGATTATAAATTATATTGCATGGTTGCCCCTAACAGATTTATTTTATGCCTGTTCAGATTTTTCCCCTTATACTTTCAACTCTTATGGTGACTGAATAAGCTAAACCTTGGGCACATGACAAATCTATGATCAGTGACACCCCTCTATTCTACAGCAAAAGGTCTACCTACCCACCAAATCCCTCTACCTTACCCTGCAGTACAAAAAGTCAAGCTTTATTTCATTACTGCCCAGTAACTGAATTTGTTGGAAATAATTTGTGATGGTGGGCAAGGCCAGTGAGTTAAGTGGGACTAGCAAGTGCCTGATTTGATTTCAAGTTTGGGGCAAGGGATACTCTGTGAGGAATGTACCAAATAAAATCTAGAGAGCCTATTCCTTTCCTTGTAGTGTAGTGCATTGTTTTCAACTACAGTAGCAAAGTACATGAAGCACTGGCTAGTACGCCTCCATTAATTTAGCACAACAACTTGTACTACATAGTACTTATGCCCATATTTATACTTTTGACGCACAACTGCGCCAACGCAGTTGTGCGCCAAAAATTTAAACCGCCGGCTAACGCCATTCCAACGCGCCATGCGGGCGCCTTATTTATGGAATGACGTTAGCCGGCGCTGCGGACTGGTGTGCGTAAAAAAAAATGACTCACACCAGGCAGCGCCGGCGTATGGTAAAATGGAGGTTGGGCGTCAAAAAATGGGGCAAGTCAGGTCTGAGGCAAAATTCAGGCCTCAACTCGATTTGCGCCATTTTGTTTTGACGCCCAACCTCCATTGACATGACTCCTGTCTTAGCAAAGACAGGAGTCATGCCCCCTTGCCCAATGGCTATGCCCGGGGACTTATGTCCCCTGGGCATGGTCATTGGGCATAGTGGCATGTAGGGGGGCCCAAATCAGGCCCCCCTATGCCACAAAAAAAAAAACCCAAAAAATACTTACCCCAACTTACCTCAACTTCCCTGGGATGGGTCCCTCCATCCTTGTGTGTCCTCCTGGGGTGGGCAAGGGTGGCAGGGGGTGTCCCTGGGGGCATGGGAGGGCACCTCTGGGCTCCTTCTGAGCCCACAGGTCACTTAACGCCTGCCCTGACCCAGGCGTTAAAAAACGGCGCCCATCAGGCTGTGCGCCGTTTTTTAAGGCCTGCCCCCTCCTGTGCATCAAAATGACGTCAGCGTATAAATATGGGGCACAGGCCTTAAAGTCATTTTTTGGAAGGGAACGCCTACCTTGCATATAATTAACGCAAGGCTGGTTCCCCCTTCCAAAAAATGGCGCACATGGTGGAACTTTGACGCCCGCGGTGTCGGACGTCAAAGTATAAATATGGGGCAGGGTTTGCGCCGATTGTGCGTCAAAAATTTTTACGCACATTCGGCGCAAACAGAGTATAAATATGCCCCTTAGTGCTTTCTCCATAAATGAGAGGTATTATGTTTTATTTTTCTACTCAAAGTATCTGTTTAGTTACCAGAAAAAAACTTTAAAAGAAAAGCAATCAAATCACTGTTTTTTTAATCTGATGTTATTCTTTTTCACCAGAAACTCAGTGCTTTTCATGTGAAGTATGTGTGGGTAAACAAATAAAATTGGTCCAGTGACTCTCCTAACCATAATCACATCAAATTTCAATGTCCATAGTGGACTGGAAATGTACTGCTACTGTGCCACCCACTACTTATTGTTTGCACAGAACATTGTTTGCAATGTGTCTTATCTGTTTTTGTTTTTCTCAATATAGATACTTCTACTGGTCCACCAGCACCACCCACCAGGCAGGAGATACTTGCCTGTCTATAGCAGCAGAGGCTGGAGAGTATCCAGGCAGAATACTAGCATCTGGTGATCTGTGAGGATGAAGAGGTGGAAATAGCTGTTTCTGACCTGGATCCTAATTCAGCAGCATGCCAGCCCGAGCCTCCAGCCCCCTGGCCATTATATCACCAGTGCCACTGCCAGCGGTCAGGTGCCCTGACTACAACTGCTGCTGCCCTACCCCCGCTCTAATAGGGCATTGCTGATTTGTATCCTGCAGCAGATGGACAGTATGGAGAGCAGGCTTAGAGGGATAGAGCAGAGCCTGGATCAGCTCCCGATTAAAGTAGACAATGCCCTCTTCGGAGCCCTTTTGTAGGGTCAAGCACGCAAGTGCTTTGTCCCTGGTGTAATCTCTCTGTGGGCTTTTAACCACGCCCATGTCACGCCCATCACTTTCGTTGGTTCGTGGGCTTACCTTTTAAAATTCACTTGATTCTATTAGTGAAAGGCATGCATACATCATGCCTTTTCCAGTGTTTAGCCCTTCCTGGGAGCACCGGCCAACTACTGAAAACATATGAGGCTCCATGTTTTCCATATGGTTACTGGACTACTTTTTCTCTTTATTTCATAGGCAGCATGATCGTGCTGGGCAGCAATTGAGAGATTTTCATGACTACCAGTCTAATTCTATTATATATCCTAGTGCTCCTTCACAAATTCAAGGTTTTACACAGTGCAATCATGCTCATTTTTTAATACTATGCAAAGTCTAAACCGGACCGGTCTTTTTGTTCTGATTAGTCACTTTCACACTTATGACGTGGCTCTTTAAATCAGCTGCTTTGTATGTAATTGTATTATTTTTTAGTTTATGTGGCAAGAAAAGTCCGGTTAGGAGTTTACAACGCTAATAGCTCTAACTGGACATAATGCGAGACCTGTTGCATTGCAAATGCTTATTTATAATGCACTTGAAACCTACAAACACCTTTTTTAGCGGGAAGGCAAACTGCGGCCATTCACTAATTCAGTGAGGTTTGTATAGCGATTCCCACAGAACTTAATTTGGAATATCATTGGACTTTTTAGGGATGGGGCCATTTGTTTTGGGAGGGGGATGGGCATGCTGTGGGTGTAAAGGGTGGATTGTGTATTTGCAAAACAATATGGGGGATATTTTAGTTTGCTTCACTTATGCCTCATGTATTTATTTTTATGGGTTTAGTTTGCACTGCTGTTTTTTAGTGTAGCTTGTTTTTTTCAAATCTGCTAAAAAAAAGTGTAAGTCACTTACTAATTCCCTTGTTCTACTGCCCTCAGATACTATATTGACCACTAGGGGGTGATTGTCATTACCTATTTGTAGGAAAGTACCATCTTGCCTGGCATGTTACCCCCATTTTTCACTGTATATATGTTGTTTTAGTTGTATGTGTCACTGGGACCCTGGTAACCCAGGGCCCCAGTGCTCATAAGTGTGCCTGAATGTGTTACCTGTGTAGTGACTAACTGTCTCACTGAGGCTCTGCTAATCAGAACCTCAGTGGTTATGCTCTCTCATTTCTTTCCAAATTGTCACTGACAGGCTAGTGACCATTTTTACCAATTTACATTGGCTTACTGGAACACCCTTATAATTCCCTAGTATATGGTACTGAGGTACCCAGGGTATTGGGGTTCCAGGAGATCCCTATGGGCTGCAGCATTTCTTTTGCCACCCATAGGGAGCTCTGACAATTCTTACACAGGCCTGCCACTGCAGCCTGAGTGAAATAACGTCCACGTTATTTCACAGCCATTTTACACTGCACTTAAGTAACTTATAAGTCACCTATATGTCTAACCTTTACCTGGTAAAGGTTAGGTGCAAAGTTACTTAGTGTGAGGGCACCCTGGCACTAGCCAAGGTGCCCCCACATTGTTCAGAGCCAATTCACTGAACTTTGGGAGTGCGGGGACACCATTACACGCGTGCACTACATATAGGTCACTACCTATATGTAGCTTCACCATGGTAACTCCGAATATGGCCATGTATCATGTCTATGATCATGGAATTGCCCCCTCTATGCCATCCTGGCATTGTTGGTACAATTTCATGATCCCAGTGGTCTGTAGCACAGACCCTGGTACTGCCAGACTGCCCTTCCTGGGGTTTCTCTGCAGCTGCTGCTGCTGCCAACCCCTCAGACAGGCAGCTGCCCTCCTGGGGTCCAGCCAGGCCTGGCCCAGGATGGCAGAACAAAGAACTTCCTCTGAGAGAGGGTGTGACACCCTCTCCCTTTGGAAAATGGTGTGAAGGCAGGGGAGGAGTAGCCTCCCCCAGCCTCTGGAAATGCTTTGTTGGGCACAGATGTGCCCAATTCTGCATAAGCCAGTCTACACCGGTTCAGGGACCCCTTAGCCCCTGCTCTGGCGCGAAACTGGACAAAGGAAAGGGGAGTGACCACTCCCCTGACCTGCACCTCCCCTGGGAGGTGTCCAGAGCTCCTCCAGTGTGCTCCAAACCTCTGCCATCTTGGAAACAGAGGTGCTGCTGGCACACTGGACTGCTCTGAGTGGCCAGTGCCACCAGGTGACGTCAGAGACTCCTGCTGATAGGCTCCTTCAGGTGTTAGTAGCCTTTCCTCTCTCCTAGGTAGCCAAACCCTCTTTTCTGGCTATTTAGGGTCTCTGTCTCTGGGGAAACTTTAGATAACGAATGCATGAGCTCAGCCGAGTTCCTCTGCATCTCTCTCTTCACCTTCTGATAAGGAATCGACCGCTGACCGCGCTGGAAGCCTGCAAACCTGCAACATAGTAGCAAAGACGACTACTGCAACTCTGTAACGCTGATCCTGCCGCCTTCTCGACTGTTTTCCTGCTTGTGCATGCTGTGGGGGTAGCCTGCCTCCTCTCTGCACCAGAAGCTCTGAAGAAATCTCCCGTGGGTCGACGGAATCTTCCCCCTGCAACCGCAGGCACCAAAAAGCTGCATTACCGGTCCCTTGGGTCTCCTCTCAGCACGACGAGCGAGGTCCCTCGAATCCAGCAACACTGTCCAAGTGACCCCCACAGTCCAGTGACTCTTCAGCCCAAGTTTGGTGGAGGTAAGTCCTTGCCTCACCTCGCTGGGCTGCATTGCTGGGAACCGTGACTTTGCAGCTACTCCGGCCCCTGTGCACTTCCGGTGGAAATCCTTCGTGCACAGCCAATCCTGGGTCCACGGCACTCTAACCTGCATTGCACGACTTTCTAAGTTGGTCTCCGGCGACGTGGGACTCCTTTGTGCAACTTCGGCAAGCACCGTTTCACGCATCCTCGTAGTGCCTGTTTCTGGCACTTCTCTGGGTGCTACCTGCTTCAGTGAGGACTCTTTGTCTTGCTCGACGTCCCCTCTCTCTGCAGGTCCAATTTACGACCTCCTGGTCCCTCCTGGGCCCCAGCAGCGTCCAAAAACGCCAAACATACGATTTGCGTGTAGCAAGGCTTGTTGGTGTCCTTCCGGCGGGAAAACACTTCTGCGCAACTCTCCAAGGTGAGTGGGATCGGTCCACCAAAGGGGAAGTCTCTAGCCCTTTTCGTTCCTGCAGAAACCTCAGCTTCTTCTGTCCAGTCGAAGCTTCTTTGCACCCGCAGCTGGCATTTCCTGGGCATCTGCCCATCTCCGACTTGCTTGTGACTTTTGGACTTGGTCCCCTTGTTCCACAGGTACCCTAGATTGGAAATCCACAGTTGTTGCATTGCTGGTTTGTGTCTTTCCTGCATTATTCCTCTAACACGACTATTTTGTCCTTAGGGGAACTTTAGTGCACTTTGCACTCACTTTTCAGGGTCTTGGGGAGGGTTATTTTTCTAACTCTCACTATTTTCTAATAGTCCCAGCGACCCTCTACAAGGTCACATAGGTTTGGGGTCCATTCGTGGTTCGCATTCCACTTCTGGAGTATATGGTTTGTGTTGCCCCTATCCCTATGTTTCCCCATTGCATCCTATTGTAACTATACATTGTTTGCACTGTTTTCTAAGACTATACTGCATATTTTTGCTATTGTGTATATATATCTTGTGTATATTTCCTATCCTCTCACTGAGGGTACACTCTAAGATACTTTGGCATATTGTCATAAAAATAAAGTACCTTTATTTTTAGTATAACTGTGTATTGTGTTTTCTTATGATATTGTGCATATGACACTAAGTGGTACTGTAGTAGCTTCACACGTCTCCTAGTTCAGCCTGAGCTGCTCTGCTAAGCTACCATTATCTATCAGCCTAAGCTGCTAGACACCCTATACACTAATAAGGGATAACTGGGCCTGGTGCAAGGTGCAAGTACCCCTTGGTACTCACTACAAGCCAGTCCAGCCTCCTACATTGGTTGTGCAGTGGTGGGATAAGTGCTTGAGACTACTTACCACTCTTGTCATTGTACTTTTCATAAGAGAAAAATATACAAAACAAGGTCAGTGTATATACACATAGCCAAAAAGTTTTGCATTTCCTCTTTTCACTCTTTTCTAAGTGCTGAAAAGTACTTCTAAACTTTCAAAAAGTTCTTAAAAGTTTAACAAGTTTTTTTTCTGTCTTTCCAAAAAGTTCTGAAAACTTTTTTCTCTTTTTCTATCACTTTAACTCTCTCTAAAAAATGTCTGGCACAGGAAAAAATGTTGAACTGTCCAAACTTGCATATGATCACCTTAGCTGGAAAGGAGCAAGGAGTCTCTGCATAGAGAGAGGTTTGAGTGTAGGGAAGAATCCTTCCTTAGAACTGTTAATTAATATGCTTAGAGTACAGGATAAGGCCATAAGTGCCCAATCTATAGAAAAAGTAGCTAATGGTTCTCAATCTGATCCAGGGACTCCCCCAGGAAAAGGTTCAGGAAAGAAACTTCTCAGCCTGCCCATTACTAGACAGTCTAGCATAGTTGGTACAGAGGTTGAATCACACCATACTAATGGTGTGCTCTCACATTATACTGGTAGCCAAGCTGTTAGGGTGCCCTCTGTAAGGGACAGGTCTCCTTCTGTTCATTCCCATCATACCTCTGTATCTAGAAATGTCCCTCCCACCCACCCTGATGACAGATTGTTAGAAAGGGAGCTCAATAGATTGAGAGTGGAACAAACCAGACTGAAGCTCAAGAAGCAACAGCTGGATTTGGATAGACAATCTTTAGAAATAGAGAGGGAAAGACAGAAGTTGGGTTTAGATACCCATGGTGGCAGCAGCAGTATTCCCCATAGTCATCCTGCAAAAGAGCATGATTCCAGGAATCTGCACAAGATAGTTCCCCCTTATAAGGAGGGGGATGACATTAACAAGTGGTTTGCTGCACTTGAGAGGGCCTGTGCTGTACAGGATGTCCCTCAAAAGCAGTGGGCTGCTATCCTATGGCTATCATTTAGTGGAAAAGGTAGGGATAGGCTCCTTACAGTGAAAGAAAATGATGCCAATAATTTCCAAGTTCTTAAGAATGCACTCCTGGATGGTTATGGCTTAACCACTGAACAGTACAGGATAAAGTTCAGAGAGACCAAAAAGGAGTCTTCACAAGACTGGGTTGATTTCATTGACCAGGCAGTGAAGGCCTTGGAGGGGTGGTTACATGGCAGTAAAGTTTCTGATTATGACAGCCTGTATAACTTAATCCTGAGAGAGCATATTCTTAATAATTGTGTGTCTGATTTGTTGCACCAGTACTTGGTGGACTCTGATCTGACCTCTCCCCAAGAATTGGGAAAGAAGGCAGACAAATGGGTCAGAACAAGAGTGAACAGAAAAGTTCATACAGGGGGTGACAAAGATGGCAACAAAAAGAAGGATGGTAAGTCTTCAGACAAGGGTGGGGACAAATCTAAAAATGAGTCTTCATCAGGCCCACAAAAACACTCTGGTGGGGGTGGTGGGCCCAAATCCTCCTTTAATCAGAACAAGGAAAAGAAACCATGGTGCTATTTATGTAAAATAAAAGGCCATTGGACAACAGATCCCAGTTGTCCAAAGAAAGGCACCACAGCTCCTACCACTACAACCCCTACAGCTACACCTAGTGTCCCTACTAATAGCAGTGGTGGTGGGAGCAAACCTACTAATAGCCAATCCAAGGGAGTAGCTGGGCTCACTTTTGGTAATTTAGTTGGGGTTGGTCTGATTAGGGAGACCACAGAGGCTACTCTAGTCTCTGAAGGGGCTATCGATTTAGCCACTTTGGTTGCTTGCCCCCATAACTTGGAGAAGTACAAGCAACTAACCCTAATAAATGGTGTTGAGGTCCAGGCCTACAGGGACACAGGTGCCAGTGTCACAATGGTGATTGAGAAACTGGTGCACCCTGAACAACACATACTTGGACACCAGTACCAAGTAACCGATGCTCACAACATAACACAAAGCCACCCCATGGCTGTTGTAAATCTCAACTGGGGGGGGGTAACTGGTCCAAAGAAAGTTGTGGTAGCTTCAGATTTACCTGTAGACTGTCTATTAGGGAATGATTTGGAGACATCAGCTTGGTTAGATGTGGAGTTGGAGGCCCATGCAGCAATGCTGGGCATCCCAGGGCATATTTTTGCTTTGACAAGGGCTCAGGCCAAAAAGCAAAAAGGACAGGGAAGCTTGGATCCTGGAACAATGGACCAAGTGCTCCCTAAAGCTAGGGCTAGTAGAAGCAAACCACTTCCTACTATCCCTCCCTCTACAGTGGATTCAACTTCTGAGGAAGAAGAATTCCCTCCCTGTGCAGAACCTACACCAGAGGAGCTGGAAGCAGACACTGCTGAGCTTTTGGGTGAAGGGGGGCCTGCCAGGGAGGAGCTTAGTGTGGCACAGCAAACCTGTCCCACATTAGAGGGTCTCAGACAGCAAGCTGTCAAACAGGCTAATGGGGATGTCAGTGACTCTCACAGAGTTTACTGGGAGGACAACCTCTTGTACACTGAGCATAGGGATCCTAAACCTGGAGCTGCCAGGAGATTAGTGATTCCTCAGGAGTACAGAAAGTTCCTCCTAACACTGGCACATGACATTCCCTTAGCTGGGCACCTGGGTCAAATGAAAACTTGGGACAGATTGGTACCATTGTTTCATTGGCCTAGGATGTCTGAGGACACAAAGGAATTTTGCAAGTCCTGTGAAACCTGTCAAGCCAGTGGCAAGACAGGTGGCACTCCAAAGGCACCCCTTATCCCACTGCCTGTGGTTGGGGTTCCCTTTGAAAGGGTAGGGGTTGACATAGTTGGCCCCCTTGACCCTCCTACTGCTTCAGGCAATAGGTTTATCTTAGTGGTAGTGGACCATGCCACAAGATATCCTGAAGCTATTCCTTTAAGGACCACTACAGCTCCTGCAGTGGCAAAGGCCCTCCTGGGAATATTTTCCAGGGTGGGCTTCCCAAAGGAAGTAGTATCAGACAGAGGAAGCAATTTCATGTCTGCATACTTAAAGGCCATGTGGAAGGAGTGTGGTGTAACTTACAAGTTCACAACACCCTATCATCCACAAACAAATGGACTGGTGGAGAGATTTAATAAAACTCTCAAAGGCATGATTATGGGTCTCCCTGAAAAACTCCGCAGGAGATGGGATATCCTTCTACCATGCCTCCTTTTTGCCTACAGGGAGGTACCCCAGAAAGGAGTGGGCTTCAGCCCCTTTGAACTTCTTTTTGGACACCCTGTTAGGGGTCCACTCACACTTGTAAAGGAGGGTTGGGAACAACCTTTAAAAGCTCCTAAACAGGATATTGTGGACTATGTACTTGGCCTCAGATCAAGGATGGCTGAGTACATGAAAAAGGCCAGTAAAAACCTTCAGGCCAGCCAAGAGCTCCAGAAGCAATGGCATGATCAGAAGGCTGTTTTGGTTCAGTACCAACCAGGGCAGATAGTGTGGGTCTTGGAACCTGTGGCCCCAAGAGCACTCCAAGATAAATGGAGTGGACCCCACACAATTGTTGAAAAGAAGGGTGAAGTCACCTACTTGGTTGACTTAGGCACTGCCAGGAGTCCCCTTAGGGTGCTCCATGTCAACCGCCTGAAACCCTACTATGACAGGGCTGATCTCACCCTGCTCATGGCAACTGATGAGGGACAGGAAGAAGACAGTGATCCTCTACCTGATCTCTTCTCTTCCACAGAACAAGATGCTCTTGTGGAAGGTGTAGTTTTGGCAGATTGTCTTACTGCTGAGCAGAAAGATAATTGCATAAATCTCCTAGGACAATTTTCAGAACTCTTCTCTATTGTGCCAGGCACCACTTCTTGGTGTGAGCACACTATAGATACTGGAGACAGTTTACCTGTCAAAAGTAAGATCTATAGGCAGCCTGACCATGTCAGGGACTGCATAAAGCAAGAAGTTCAGAAAATGTTGGAACTAGGAGTGGTTGAGCACTCTGACAGTCCATGGGCTTCTCCTGTGGTACTGGTTCCAAAACCCAATTCTAAAGATGGAAAGAAGGAAATGAGGTTTTGTGTAGACTATAGAGGTCTCAACTTGGTAACCAAAACTGATGCTCACCCTATACCCAGGGCAGATGAGCTCATAGATACACTGGCATCTGCCAAGTATCTAAGCACTTTTGATTTGACTGCAGGGTATTGGCAGATCAAATTGTCAGAAGATGCTAAACCTAAGACTGCATTTTCTACCATTGGAGGACATTACCAGTTTACTGTAATGCCTTTTGGTTTGAAAAATGCACCTGCCACTTTTCAGAGGTTGGTGAACACAGTCCTGCAAGGGCTGGAAGCTTTCAGTGCAGCATATTTGGACGATATAGCTGTCTTTAGCTCCAGCTGGGATGATCACCTGGTCCACCTTTGGAAAGTTTTGGAGGCCCTGCAAAAGGCAGGCCTCACTATCAAGGCTTCAAAGTGCCAGATAGGGCAGGGTAAGGTGGTTTATCTGGGACACCTTGTTGGTAGGGAACAGATTGCACCACTTCAGGGGAAAATCCAAACAATTATTGATTGGGTTCCCCCTACCACTCAGACTCAGGTGAGAGCCTTCCTAGGCCTCACTGGGTATTACAGGAGGTTCATTAAGAACTATGGCTCCATTGCAGCCCCTCTTAATGACCTCACTTCCAAGAAAATGCCTAAAAAGGTATTGTGGACAGCAAGCTGTCAGAAAGCTTTTGAGGAGCTGAAGCAGGCCATGTGCTCTGCACCTGTCCTGAAATCCCTTGTTACTCTAAAAAATTCTATGTCCAAACTGATGCATCTGAATTAGGAGTAGGGGCAGTCCTATCACAACTTAATTCTGAGGGCCAGGATCAACCTGTTGCTTTTATTAGTAGGAGGTTGACCCCTAGAGAAAAGCGTTGGTCTGCCATTGAGAGGGAGGCCTTTGCTGTGGTCTGGGCTCTGAAGAAGTTGAGGCCATACCTGTTTGGCACTCACTTCATTGTTCAGACAGACCACAAACCTCTACTTTGGCTAAAACAAATGAAAGGTGAAAATCCTAAATTGTTGAGGTGGTCCATATCCCTACAGGGAATGGACTATACAGTGGAACATAGACCTGGGAGTAGCCACTCCAATGCAGATGGACTCTCCAGATATTTCCACTTAGACAATGAAGACTCATCAGGTAATGGCTAGTCTTATTGTCCTTCGTTTGGGGGGGGGTTGTGTAGGAAAGTACCATCTTGCCTGGCATGTTACCCCCATTTTTCACTGTATATATGTTGTTTTAGTTGTATGTGTCACTGGGACCCTGGTAACCCAGGGCCCCAGTGCTCATAAGTGTGCCTGAATGTGTTACCTGTGTAGTGACTAACTGTCTCACTGAGGCTCTGCTAATCAGAACCTCAGTGGTTATGCTCTCTCATTTCTTTCCAAATTGTCACTGACAGGCTAGTGACCATTTTTACCAATTTACATTGGCTTACTGGAACACCCTTATAATTCCCTAGTATATGGTACTGAGGTACCCAGGGTATTGGGGTTCCAGGAGATCCCTATGGGCTGCAGCATTTCTTTTGCCACCCATAGGGAGCTCTGACAATTCTTACACAGGCCTGCCACTGCAGCCTGAGTGAAATAACGTCCACGTTATTTCACAGCCATTTTACACTGCACTTAAGTAACTTATAAGTCACCTATATGTCTAACCTTTACCTGGTAAAGGTTAGGTGCAAAGTTACTTAGTGTGAGGGCACCCTGGCACTAGCCAAGGTGCCCCCACATTGTTCAGAGCCAATTCACTGAACTTTGGGAGTGCGGGGACACCATTACACGCGTGCACTACATATAGGTCACTACCTATATGTAGCTTCACCATGGTAACTCCGAATATGGCCATGTAACATGTCTATGATCATGGAATTGCCCCCTCTATGCCATCCTGGCATTGTTGGTACAATTCCATGATCCCAGTGGTCGTAGCACAGACCCTGGTACTGCCAGACTGCCCTTCCTGGGGTTTCTCTGCAGCTGCTGCTGCTGCCAACCCCTCAGACAGGCAGCTGCCCTCCTGGGGTCCAGCCAGGCCTGGCCCAGGATGGCAGAACAAAGAACTTCCTCTGAGAGAGGGTGTGACACCCTCTCCCTTTGGAAAATGGTGTGAAGGCAGGGGAGGAGTAGCCTCCCCCAGCCTCTGGAAATGCTTTGTTGGGCACAGATGTGCCCAATTCTGCATAAGCCAGTCTACACCGGTTCAGGGACCCCTTAGCCCCTGCTCTGGCGCGGAACTGGACAAAGGAAAGGGGAGTGACCACTCCCCTGACCTGCACCTCCCCTGGGAGGTGTCCAGAGCTCCTCCAGTGTGCTCCAGACCTCTGTCATCTTGGAAACAGAGGTGCTGCTGGCACACTGGACTGCTCTGAGTGGCCAGTGCCACCAGGTGACGTCAGAGACTCCTGCTGATAGGCTCCTTCAGGTGTTAGTAGCCTTTCCTCTCTCCTAGGTAGCCAAACCCTCTTTTCTGGCTATTTAGGGTCTCTGTCTCTGGGGAAACTTTAGATAACGAATGCATGAGCTCAGCCGAGTTCCTCTGCATCTCTCTCTTCACCTTCTGATAAGGAATCGACCGCTGACCGCGCTGGAAGCCTGCAAACCTGCAACATAGTAGCAAAGACGACTACTGCAACTCTGTAACGCTGATCCTGCCGCCTTCTCGACTGTTTTCCTGCTTGTGCATGCTGTGGGGGTAGCCTGCCTCCTCTCTGCACCAGAAGCTCCGAAGAAATCTCCCGTGGGTCGACGGAATCTTCCCCCTGCAACCGCAGGCACCAAAAAGCTGCATTACCGGTCCCTTGGGTCTCCTCTCAGCACGAAGAGCGAGGTCCCTCGAATCCAGCGATGCTGTCCAAGTGACCCCCACAGTCCAGTGACTCTACAGCCCAAGTTTGGTGGAGGTAAGTCCTTGCCTCACCTCGCTGGGCTGCATTGCTGGGAACCGCGACTTTGCAGCTACTCCGGCCTCTGTGCACTTCCGGCGGAAATCCTTCGTGCACAGCCAAGCCTGGGTCCACGGCACTCTAACCTGCATTGCACGACTTTCTAAGTTGGTCTCCGGCGACGTGGGACTCCTTTGTGCAACTTCGGCGAGCACCGTTTCACGCATCCTCGTAGTGCCTGTTTCTGGCACTTCTCCGGATGCTACCTGCTTCAGTGAGGGCTCTTTGTCTTGCTCGACGTCCCCTCTCTCTGCAGGTCCAATTTGCGACCTCCTGGTCCCTCCTGGGCCCCAGCAGCGTCCAAAAACGTCAAACGCACGATTTGCGTGTAGCAAGGCTTGTTGGCGTCCTTCTGGCGGGAAAACACTTCTGCACGACTCTCCAAGGCAAGAGGGATCCGTCCACCAAAGGGGAAGTCTCTAGCCCTTTTCGTTCCTGCAGAAACCTCAGCTTCTTCTGTCCAGTCAAAGCTTCTTTGCACCCGCAGCTGGCATTTCCTGGGCATCTGCCCATCTCCGACTTGCTTGTGACTTTTGGACTTGGTCCCCTTGTTCCACAGGTACCCTAGATTGGAAATCCACAGTTGTTGCATTGCTGGTTTGTGTCTTTCCTGCATTATTCCTCTAACACGACTATTTTGTCCTTAGGGGAACTTTAGTGCACTTTGCACTCACTTTTCAGGGTCTTGGGGAGGGTTATTTTTCTAACTCTCACTATTTTCTAATAGTCCCAGTGACCCTCTACAAGGTCACATAGGTTTGGGGTCCATTCGTGGTTCGCATTCCACTTCTGGAGTATATGGTTTGTGTTGCCCCTATCCCTATGTTTCCCCATTGCATCCTATTGTAACTATACATTGTTTGCACTGTTTTCTAAGACTATACTGCATATTTTTGCTATTGTGTATATATATCTTGTGTATATTTCCTATCCTCTCACTGAGGGTACACTCTAAGACACTTTGGCATATTGTCATAAAAATAAAGTACCTTTATTTTTAGTATAACTGTGTATTGTGTTTTCTTATGATATTGTGCATATGACACTAAGTGGTACTGTAGTAGCTTCACACGTCTCCTAGTTCAGCCTGAGCTGCTCTGCTAAGCTACCATTATCTATCAGCCTAAGCTGCTAGACACCCTATACACTAATAAGGGATAACTGGGCCTGGTGCAAGGTGCAAGTACCCCTTGGTACTCACTACAAGCCAGTCCAGCCTCCTACACTATTTTGCCTACAAAAACTTAGATGCACACAAACAGTATATGTTAATTACTAACTAAATAAGTTCACTTCAATCCATAGTTCTTCTCTTATCTGAATAGATGAAGTGAGGGCTGATATCACAGTCTTCTTACTGCAGGGTTTCTCCAAGGTGGCATCTTATCTTAAGGGGTGTTAGTAGTAGTAGCAGGCTAGCACGCTAACAGGGAACACACAAGGTACCACTCCACCCAAGCAAACTCCTACTTCAAGAATAAGCAAATAGTTATCCGTCACTGTCAACTATATTGAAAGAAAACATAAAATTAGTGGGTCATATATTATATCATACCTTTAGGAAGACTGAAACCTCAGACTACCACAGTGACAATATTTGACAGACAAAAAAGAAGACCTGATGTGACAATAAAAACTATCAATATCAACTTCTTATGAGCAACAGGAAGCTAGTTTGAAAACTAAAATTAGGAAATGAAATGTTTGAGTCAGAAGAAGTGTGCTCAGAGTCAGGAGTGGTTGGACAAGGTTAAGTGTTTATGAAACATAAGGTCTTAATGATGATGTTGATGGGGCTGAGTGGAATGTTGCTCAGGTAATAGAAGATTATGCATTGAGTTGGTGTTGATTCCACCACATCCATCCCTACAAGGTGGTGATCCATTTATTGTGGAAAATTAAGTCACACCTCAGTAAATTACAAAGCCCAGGGGACGTGGGCTAGGGGCTCAAAGAGTGGATGGGAAAAGGGATTTTGGGAAAGGTGTGACAAAGCAAGCATTTCACAAAAGAAACCACAACAATATTAATTGGGGCACTGAGCAGCACACCATCCTCAATCTGTTGTGTAAGGAAACAATGAAGGAATAAGTATACAAGGTTCAGTTAAATGCTTTGCAAATAGTTGTTCTGTCCCAGTGAGACCCAAGGTAGGATATCTCTAAATGTTATGGAGGATTGAATTTAATCCACCCAGTTCTAAAAATTATGATTGTTAAAAGGAAAATGATACTTCATTGCCAAATTGGGCAGTGCATCTCAGTTCTTCTGGAATGTCCGTCACTCTTAGGTGCCTGGCTGAACCCGTCCAGTAGGTAAGCTGGAGTGTGGTGAGCTTTCACCAAGTTTTGTTCATGCAGGAGAGGAGTGGACTAGGAGAAGGCCTGTGTATTGAAAAACAGTAACTGTATTATAGAGTAAAAGAAGGACAAAAGGAAGCAAAATATGTTTCATGAGGAGTCAGGAGTGTACTAAGAAGACTCAGAGGCAGAGCAAAAACATAAAGAGAAGTTTCATGTTTTGAACCAGCAATGCAGCAAACAAACACTCCCAGCCTTTCCCAAATCAACACACCTCTCTCCAGTCGACAGAGCTGAGTAAGTACTAGGCCCCATAGTCTCCGCCATCATCATGGTTTCTCTTTGAAGTTGACAACTTTCTCCTTCTAGCTGTTGAGGTAGTCCTGCCTCCAGTCCTTCCTCCATCTCCCTCTTCCTGATTCTAAGTAACTCCGAGTAGTGCACAGCTGTTGAAGCATAAACAGATAAAAAGAAGTAGAATGTTTTGTGTAGATTTTTGTTTGGTAACTAAAGTGACTGGTCTGGTATCTGAGAAGCCAGAAAAAAAGAGTGGACCCTGCAGAATATTTTCTCTAAGTTTGAAAGACCAATCACTTTCAGGAAATAACGATCACCCATCAACCCCCCCCCAAATGTTACAAATCTCCAGAATTAAGTTTACAAATGTGTTAAACTCTCTTCCTCACTGTCAGCCAGCAGCCTCCCACATCATCAATCATCCCTTACAATCACTCAAAACATCACCACTTATTTATTCAATAGCTAATAGATACCTCTTCCAATCCAAGCACAGTGGTTCATGATACAAAATATTACCTTCTCTTTTGTGGCAGCAGCACATTGGAATTTGGCATTGGAACTGGCAGTCTTTTTATGAATTATCTTCTGGGGCAGCCTTGCTAGGTGATGTTAAAAAAAAAGATAGGCAATGGTATGTGAGGGAATCAGGCATGGTCTGCAATGTCCTGAAGGGAATGTGGGGGCTTATTTAATGTACATGAGTCCAACTCCAATCAGCCATATATGTGTGTTTGACTACAAAATGGTGGGGCAGCTTAAAATGACACAAACATAATGTTCCAATTGCTATTTGTTTTTGCAAAGAAAGGAAGTTCAAAAGAAATAATTAAACATGTCTATGGTGGCACTGGCATACTCAGTCCTGGAAGTAGAGTTCATCTTCAAACTCAGGTGGTTCATCCAGAAGTTGGTCAGCTAACACACTTGATTCTGACCAATCAGCCTCTTCTTCCTTCTGTGGTGTTTCAGGAATGGTGTAATCAGTTGATATAAAATGCTGGTTAATTTTGATCATGGTTAATCTCTCTACATTTTGAGGTGAGAGATTGGTCCTTCTTACTTTAACAACAATCCCAGCTGCACTGAACACACACTCAGCAGACACAGTGGTGACAGGACAAGCCAGATACTTTATCAGCAGCCTGCTAAGCTGTGGCCATTGGCACATCTTCCCATACAAATACACTAATGGTTTTTGAACCACATAAACCTCCTATGGGTCATCCAGATACTCCTGGAATAGCCTCTGAATAGTAATTTGTGCTGCCTCTTGCTCTGCTTTTGCCTTTGTCTCTGCACTGGATTTAAGATATGCCACTTGAAATCAAGCCAATGCAGTGGTTTGGACTGATTCTTCTGTTGCTGTTGATTCTGGTTTTCTTGTTGCTGGTGTTGGTTGCTATGAGACATGACTACCCTCTCTGGAAGTTGAAAGAAGCACCCCAGAACTGTGGAGAGGGAGTCTAAGTTCCAGCTGTTCTTCTTCTAGTTCTCCATGTAGGTAGGCCAGGTAGGTACCAGGTCCTCTATACACCTAAATGTTTAGAAGCAAGACCCATCACCACCAATAAGTGGCATGCTTCATCATTGGGCGTGCTCCTTATCGGAAAGTGCTGATGTTGCCTACAGAGATATTCTCAAACCTATAGTGATGCATGGTGAAGGAGGGGAATATGAGTTATTAAAATTGACTATAGGCAATTTGAAGAGGTACTTTATTACTACCCAGAGTGCATATGTCATGGTTAAAAACAAAGGGAGGGAGTTGTGGAAGATAAATCTACTACAGTATGCTGGTTGACATGTTTCATGCCTTTGGCGTCCAGATGTTTTGAACATCGATTTGTATTAGGCGAGTAAGTGTACTCTCAGTGTCTGAATATGCAAGTGTGACTTGCAGTCTTGTAAAAAACCCTTAATTGGGATGACCCCACTAAGGTATGGAAAAGACTCCTTGGGAATTTGCAAACCATTGGACTGCTGAAAAAGTATTGCCCTGCCAGTCCACACTGGGTACCTACCCACTGGCTGTGATCCTGGATGCCCCACCATCCTGAGGAAATGCTGTTTGATTGTTCTGGACGCCAAAGGTCTTTGGAGAAGAAAATCCAGTAAAAAATATCTTTTTATCTAGATTTAGAAGCATCTTGAGTAGAAAATATACTCCAGAATGCATTCACACTCCCGAGCGGAAATGTTTTGGCCACTGTTGCAGCCGGAAGCAGGGCAAGCAAACACAATGTCTTGCACAGGCTCGCTAGCAGCCCCAGAGTATTGTGGTACTTGTGAGTGAGGGCCACAAACAAATCTTGCACGCACAAACAAATGGCTCCATGGCGGAAGGTGGAATTTTGGAACTCCACGCTACTCTGCGTACTGCGAAGTGACCAGATTCCAAAAAGTCCACTGGTGGAGCAGAGTTCTGCTCCTGGGCCTAATGGCGACACAAGAAAGGGCCATTTTCTCACACCATGTGTTTATCTTTTGTTCTTTGGTGATATGATGTGTAGTATGAGTGTTGTATTGTAGATAATATCCCTGTTCTACCTTAGTCCCTATTCTATACTTCTGAATTAATCAAATGCAGGTTTCCCTGTGTTCCTTAAGGGACTGTTGCAGGAATATGTCCTCTTGGACAGTTGATGGAGATCTGGTGACATATGGATTGCAACTGACCGGAAGCTGCTCCTAAGGAGTACATCTTTACAGAATGACTCATGCATAGGCTCAGTACAGCAGTCCACCTCAAAGAAAATGAATACCTTTTCTCTGCTGACCTGGTAGGCTGGAGTACTGCCAACGGCTCTAAAAATGAAGAACAATGGGCCATATTTACAAGAAATGACACATTGCTGTTCTGTGTCAGCGCTGCATCCAAAAAACATGTGCCCCGGTATGACAGAATTTTATGCCATGAATGCATCATATTTACAATACAGCGCACCAAAGCATAAGGATTCTGTTAGCATTAAAAAAGCAGATGCATCCCTGTGTGCCATGTCGTAGTGAAATCTGGTGCTGCTGCTCCAAAAGTGACACAAGTCTAACTTATGGCATGTAAAAGGATGAAAATCAGCCCTGCTTCACTTTTGAGTGTGGAATGCATCAAACAAGTGCAACAAATGAAGCATTATGAAAAATTGGCACACTTCACAAAAGGAATCCATGGACCAGGGAGCAAGCAGTAGCAGCAGAGACAATAACCCCAGCACCAGGATCTCCTGAGAGACTCACAGAGGAAGAGGAAATGTAACTTCAGTGATGTGGAGAATGACATCTTGATCATGGAGGTGACAGAATACCAACACCATCTATTTGTAACCTCAAAATTACCACTAGGAAGGAAAGAGGCCATTTGCAGGCCATCGTGGAGAAGGTTAACAGCGTGGGACAAGTGAAGAAGACAGTTATTGACTGCAAGAAGCATTGGCATGATTATAGGTGTCAGACAAAGGAGAAACAGGCCAAGAACTTGAAGGCAGCAATGCAGTCCGGAGGAAGAGGCCCTGCGCCCCAGAAGAGTGATGCCATGGTGGAGTGGGTGGTATCTGTCATCCCAGACAAGTTGGTGGCTTGAGTCCCTAGACAAGGCATTGCAGCACATGATGAACAATATCCAGCACAGGATAATTAATAATAAAGGGCAATGGGTGCAACAATTTCAAGGCATACACTTCCACTAGGTATGTACCAAGGCGCGGCTGTTCTGTTTGCAGGGCATAGGGCATGAATCTGGATTATGTCATGTCAAATGGTACTGAAAAGTCACTCACACTGCACAGTAAAATGTTGCACAGCTCAGACAAGCTCTGTCACATGTACCAATAACAAATTGAATGTGCAGCACCAGTCCATCTTAACCTGTCGATTGTGGGCCATGTAGTGCAATGCACACAATTAGTCTATAAAACTATGGACCATATTTACAAGCAACTAGTGGTGCCAGTACATCTCTTTTTTGGATGCACTGATGGCACCGGCTGCAGCCACATGTCTACCAGACCATGCAAAGCTGTACAAACTGGCTTTGCATGGCTTTGTAGATATGGAGTAAGGTGACTCACTACAAGTTGCTGCGTTGCCTCACTCTGTGTCAAAGAGGCACTCCATGGGTGTTGTTGTGGGTATTCCCAACCAACAGACATGGATATTGATGCATTCCCAGTTTTACAAGGATTTGTAAACTTAGGAATATGTCAAAAGATTCCCCAGGGGAGGTGTAAGAAGGTGAACAACTGGGATTTACCTTTATTTATGCTTGTTATTTTCTTTTCCCATGTGTGCTAAATTAACCAGCACACATAGAAAGAAGAAAATGCCACTTTGTATTGTTTTTGTGCAGGAAGGTGTCCCTTCCTGAAGAAAAGCAATCATCCCCACAACGCAGACTTCCTAGCACCATTGATCAATGTGTCTACATTGTAGGAATTAATATTTACGTGGAGGAAGGGACACCTTCCTACACAAATGCAATCATGTCAGGATCTGTCCACTTCTAATGTGTGTGGAAGAATGTAGCACACATCATAAAAATTAAAACAAGGATGATCAATGGCACAACTCCTTGCTATGGGTCGCCTGGGGAGGTGTTACACCTATTGGCAATACCAGAGTCACAAAATCTTGTAAGCGGTGTCTGTGTATATGGAACTGTCACTAAGTCTGAATGGGGAGACAGTGCATAGCAAGTATAACATAATGGATATATGTTCTGAAAGGTAACATAGACAAAACACATGTGCTGCTGTGTCAGACAGTGTCACATTTGTGTTGCAGCCAGGAATCAATCAATCAATCAGTAATTTGTTAAGCACTCTACTCACCCGGAAGGGTCTCAAGGCGCTGGGGGGGGTTCCCGTTTTTGGCGGCGAGGTGGGAGAAGGATCTGCCGCTGGTAGTGGTACGGTGGATGCGGGGGACGGTTGCGAGGGCGAGGTTGGCTGAGCGGAACTTACGTATCAGGATGTGGAAGTTGAGACTCTTGTTGAGGTGGACAGGTCTGGTGTCATGAAGAGTTTTGTGAGCATGGATGAGGAGCTTGAAGACGATCCCTTTGTTGACGGGGAGCCAGTGGAGGTCTCTAAGGTGGGCGAGATTTGTTTGTGGCGAGGGAGGTTGAGGATGAGTCGAGCTGAGGAGTTCTGGATGCGCTGGAGTGTCTACTGGAGCTTGGCCACTGTTACTGCGTAGAGAGCGTTGCCGTAGTCCAGTCTGCTGCTGACGAGGGCGTGGGTGACCGTTCTTCTGGTTTCCACGGGGATCCATCTGAAGGTCTTGCTGAGCATACGAAGGGTGTTGAAGCATGAGGATGAGATGGCGTTGGCTTGCTGGGTCATAGAGAGCGAAGAGTCCAGTATGATACTGAGCTTGGTTGCGTGGGTGGTGGGCGTTGGGGCCGACCCCAGAGTGGCAGGCCACCAGGAGTCATCCCATGCTGATCTGTTGGGGCCGAATATGATGATCTTGGTCTTCTCCGAGTACAGCTTGAGGCGGCTTGTTTCCATCCAGTTGGCGATGGTGTGAAGTACAGTGTGAAGGTTGGTCTTAGCAGTTGCGGAGTCCTTCATGAGAGAGAGGATGAGCTGAGTCTCGTCTTCATAGGAGACAATGTTGAGGCCATGGGATTGGAAGATGTTGGCAAGCGGTGCCATGTAGACAATGAAGAGGGTGGGGATGAGTAATGATCCCTGAGGGAGGCAGACTCTTTGGGTTCTTCCAGAGAGGCAGGATGTGAGCCAATCCAGAGCTCTGTGGCAGATTCCGGCATCATAGAGGAGTGTGCGAAGGGTGTGGTGACAGACGGTGTCAAAGGCTGCGGAGAGGTCAAGGAGGATGAGGGCAACGGTTTCACCTTTGTCGAGCCTGCTCTTGATTGCGTCGGTGCAATCGATACGGGCGGTCTCGGTGCTGTGGTTCTTGCAGAAGCCAGACTGGGATATGTTGAGTAGGCTGTTGTCCTCCAAGAAGCGGAATAGTTGGTCGATGATCTTTGTAGGGAAGGGGAGTATTGAAATTGGCTGGTAGTTTTTGAGGTCTTCAGGGTCGGCTTTGTTTTTTTTTTAGCAGGGTGTTGACTTTGGCGTGTTTCCAGCTCTCCGGGAAGATGGCGGTCTTGAAGGAGCTGTTGATGATGGTCCGGAGCTGGGTGGCGATGATTTGGGTGGCTTTATTGAAGACGTAGTGAGGGCAGGGGTCAGTGGGAGAGCCGGAGTGGATGGTGCGCATGGTCTTGGTGGTTTCCTCGTCATTGGTGGGTGTCCAAGCGATCAGGACATTGGCGTGGCTGGGTACGTTGGGGTCGACCTTGGCCGTGGTGGTGGTGGGGAACAGCGGTGCAAAGCTTCAATGGATGTCTGTGATTTTGCAGTGAAAGAAGGTGGTGTGGGAGTCGCAGAGGTCTTGCGAGTGGGGGGTCTGCAGAGCAGGACTTGGGGTTGGTGAGTTCCTTGATGATGCTGAAGAGCACCTTGCTTTTGTGTGTGTTGTTGTCAATTCGTTCTTTGTAGAAGGATTTTTTGGTGGTCCGGATGAGCTGGTGATGTTTGCGGATGGCAGATTTGAGGGCTGCATGGTTGCTTTCTGTTTGTTCTAGGCATCAGATATTCTCAGCTTTCCGGCATTCTCGTTTGGAGGCCTGAAGGTATGCGGTGAACCAGGGATAATTTTTGTCTCCGCAGGTGTTGGTGGTTTTCCTGAGTGGAGCGAGGGTGTTGGTGCAGTCTTCGAGCCATTGCTTGAGGTTGAGGGAGGCGGTGTTGGGGTCATTGGTTTTGGGTGGTAGGGTGTGGGTGAGGTTGGAGATCAATTGGTCCTTGCGGTGAGGGATCCAATGCTGTTGGTGGTGGGTTTCTGGAAGGAAAAATTAACACAACGATGGTCGGTCCAATGGAGTTTGGTGGTGTGAGTGAATGTGACGTGGCTGCTGGAGGAGAAGATGGCGTTGAGTGTGTGACCGGCTGAGTGGGTGGGCGAGGTGACCAGTTGCTTGAGGCTGAGGTTGGCAAGGTTGTCCAGTAGGGCTGAGGAGTTGCTGTTGCCGGTGTTCTCCAGGTGGAAATTCAGGTCGTGGAGGAGCATGTAGTCCGCGAAGGCGAGCGCGTGGGTGCTGAGATTGTCGGCGATGGCGTCACAGAATTGTGGGCGGGGGCCCGGGGTCTGTAGACGAGGGTTCCTCTCAGGGTGGTGTTGGCGTTGACATATATCTGGAAGTGCAGGTGTTCTGCGTCATCTAGGGCGTCGTGGGTGTTGGTTGAGATCCAGCTGGAGCTCCTGTGGACTATGGCGATTCCACCTCCTGGTTTGTTGATACAATCTCTTCAGGTGATTTTGTAGCCCTCAGGGATGGCTATGGCGATGTCGGGTTCCGATGAGGGGTTCATCCAGGTTTTGGTGAGGAAGACGATGTCTGGGGAGGTTGATGTGAGCAGGTCCCAGAGTTCAATGGCGCACTTGTGGATGGGGATGGAGCAGGTTAGAGGAGGATGCAGCTGAGGAGGTTGAGGTGGGTGGCGTTGTTGTGGTGCTTGGTGGCTTGAGCACTGGTGCAGTGGCACGTGTGGCAGGAGAAAGGTCCATGGGTGTGCCTAGCGGAGGTCTGGACGCAGGCGGTGGGGTGGCCGGGGCTGAGTGCAAGGAGTTCTATTGTGGTGTAGAGGCGTCTGGCGGCGTGTGAGATGCGAGGGGCAGGGGGACTGGTGCTGGGTGCTGTCCAGGCATGGACGGGCGCAGATGGGCTTGCCTCTGGCACACCTGCGGTGAGGACGCACAACGGGCGCCATTAAGAAAGGGAGGTGGGAGAGAGGAGCAGTTTGGAGGTGGGAAGCAGTGGCAAATGGGGCATGAGGGGGGCAGGGATGGAGGGGACAAAGTGGTGGGACCAGGGAGAGGGAGAGGATCGGAACAGAACAAGGCAGTGAAAAGGGCAATAAAAAAAGCCAATAAACAGGCAGAAAAAAGAAGGCAGTAAACAGGCAGAAAACAGAAGAAAGCAGTAAACAGAAAAAGGCACACAAAAACAACACAAAAAGTACTAATACAGATTACAAGACACACACACAATACTTACGGCAACCACTAGACACCAGGGATAAGACGCAGGCGGGTGTCTGCGGGTGGTGGAGGGCCTCGAACTCGCGACAGTAGCGAGGGCGGGGTCAGGGGCACGGTGGCAGGCTGGTGGAGCTGCTCGGCATGTCGAGTGATTCCTGGCCTTAAGGTAGGTCAGGGGTCACATGAATGACAGAGAACAGGCCATTGTGGTACAATAGCTTGCATGTTATGTGGTTCAGAGTGAAGAAGTAGCATCAGGCAGGAGTGAGTCTCCAAGGAGTCACCTTGCTACATATTCCCAGTTGGATCATGGATCTATCAGGGGACATGTAAATATAGTCACCCAACACAAAGGACAGGAGTCAGTGATGTTTGGATCCTGAGGTGGATGCTATCAGTCATGTTGCAAAAGCTGTTGGCTGCATGTGACCATTTCCAGCACTTCTACCATGTGGGGTACAGCCTGGACTATAGTCCATAACAAAAGATAGGCATGTCAGTGTATTGCACAAGGCCACATAATACCAAATTAGATTGTCAAACAGATTAGCCATGTACACATCTCACAAAGGACACCCTAACATTGCTTTTTGTCATTACAGAGGATGCACCTATCCCTCCTGAGCAGCTACATGGTGGGATGATGACCTGGCTGAGGATGATAGCCTGCAGAGCCTTGATCAAGACACCCTTGGGAAATCCAGGGCTTCCTTGACACACCACCCTCAGCCTGGACTCTGAGGACCCCCAAGTAGAATTTTAACCCCGGGCAGTACGAGTCCAGCAGGAGATGCTAGATGTGGTGTGGGTGGGGATGGAGACCATGGCGGACACCTTAGAGGCAGTCCATAAGTGCCTCAGTCCAAATAAGGATACCTCGTTCTCTATACGAAGCACCTATACTTCGCTCTGTGGGCTCCAACAGTCCCTGGCTGATATTACTGGTGTCATAAGGCAAAAGCATGACACCTGCCCTGTCAAAGTGGCACCAGAGAGATTGCCACACAGATGAGGACTATATGTAAGAACCTGGGGCCCATGGAATGGAAGCTGGACACATACATTGCTACTATGGGTACCTACCACCGCAACCTGGGGGCTGTGTTGGCAAGCTAGCAGGCCCTTCTCAGTGCACTGCCTGTCCCACCTCTAGGCATGGAAAAATGCTGCTGGGTACTGGGGAGCCACGTCTTCTGCCCCTAAGTTGAGGAAGTCCATAGGTGCCTCAGTCCAAATAAGGATACCTCTTTCTCTATACGAAGCACCTATACTTCGCTCTGTGGGCTCCAACAGTCCCCGGCTGATATTACTGGTGTCATAAGGCAAAGGCATGTCACCTGCCCTGTCAAAGTGGCACTAGTGAGCTTGCCACACAGCTGAGGGCTATACGTAAGAACCTGAGGTCCATGGAACGGAAGCTGGATGCATACATTGCCACTATGGATAACTACCACCGCAACATCGGGGCTGTGTTGGCAAGCTAACAGGCCCTTCTCAGTGCACTGCTGTCCCACCTCTAGGCATGGAAAAATGCTGCTGGGTACTAGGGAGCCACGTCCTCTGCCCCTAATGTGTGTGTGCCCCCTTTGTGAGCACCTACAACACTCTGCAACACACATAGGAAGAGGAAGATATAGACTTCACCTATTCCCAACGTAAAACTGCCCAATAGCTGTTTTCTGTGCCAAGATGCCACTTCCTCCTTTGGCCAGTGCTTATGACTACACCAGTAAACTGCACATCTGTTAATGATCTCAAATTGTTGTCCCACTTGTTGACCTCACCCATGTTTGTACTCTCAGTGTGGCCTTCCATAAAGGCACTTTGTTAATTGTCTTCATCACTAAACAACTCCGCTACTCCCCATGGCACACACAGGGGTTCTCCCATGGACTTTGTCTGGACATCCTGTGGCAAAATACAATTTTGGGGTAGTTTCTGCAACAACTGTACCTGTGATTTAAACAATGTTGCACATGTAAATAAATTCACAGAATAAAAAATGGGTGCTGTATGACTGTAGGAGTTTGAAGTAAACCTAACCTGGTGTATTTTGTGAGGTAAAAATAAAACAAATTCACCAAAGGGACATAGGTGTAATGGTACCATGGACACAGTTCCACCATAAGAGGGAATTCGGTCATATGAACCCCATTTGTCAGTAGACTAATAGGTAGGTCCCAGGATTGAAGTGCAACTTGTAACATGGTGTCAATGTAGAGGGTGAATTAAACCACAGTACTGATAGGGACTCTATCTATGGACACTAGACTGCGAACTACACTTCTGTAACAAGCAAATGAGGGAAGGCTGAGTGTGTAATGTCCTGTCAAACAGTGTGTGACCACAGAGTGGCTGAATTAATGACAATGGTTTACAATGAAGGCACATACAATGGATGTGTCATGAGGCACACACACAGCCCAATAAAGTGACAAAATATGCTTTGGCTTGTCTTCCCTTTCACATTAACAGTGTTACTTACATAGCACAACTTATTTAGCAATCATAAAGTCATTCTGTGCCAAATATGACAGATTTCTCCCCATATGTATTTCACCAATTTGCACGTCTAAAAAACAATGCTAATAAATCTGAATGCATTAGTATCATAAAGTAGGCACATACACAAAACATGAGCTAGAATTTTATGTTGATTGAAAATCGATTTTATGTAAGGATTAAACAGATTAGACTTACAAATACCTAACTACACTACCTTAACCTACTGAAGCTAAACTATACCTATTCTAAATTAAGCTATATGACCTACACTAACTTATCCTAAAACATCTAAAACGACCTTAGTTGAGTATACTGTAAACATATAACATGACAGTCTAAACATCAACCCCCCACCCACCTTACTACACATTTATAGACAGAAACAGCATACAGTACACCTAACAAAAAACTACCTACACACATAGACCTAAACAAACATATTTTTTCAAAGATTTGTTTCATTTTTAAAAAACACATATGAAACACATCAACCCCTACCCAAAATCCCCCAACAACCCCACCCCCTAAAATTGTACCCACCCCACTTAAAAACTATAAAATACTAAACCTAACTACATCTACACTAACTAACCCTCTACTAAACTATTAAAACATTAATAACTAAAAAGAACTATATACATAGGGAACAGAAGAAACCGTTCCTGTGGCTCATTGTGGTGGAGTAGGTTTCTGGACAGCTTGCTTCACTTCCTTCAAAAGCTGAATAAATGTGTCCATTTTATATTCCAGCCCAGCTACCCTATATTTAAAGGTCTGAAACATACTTCAGAGGCATTTGTTCAAAGGAGCTTGTGGCTGGAGCTGATGGTAATGCTGCTTCTGCCATTTAGCTTTTGGAGGTGTAGGCAACAAGTTCAGATGACCCAGCCTGGTCCCCACCATCATCCCTGGCTTGTGTGGGCTTGTCCTTTTTAGTGGGTGCCTCAGGTATAATGCACCATTTTCTAAATGCAACCTCCTCTGAACCTCTCCGGATGTGGATGAAGATCACCTGGCTATTGCCTTATAGCACTTTGCTACAAGCCGAATGTGGATGTAGCATTCTGCCCGGATGAAAAGTGTCCTCTTCTGCTCTGGGGTCATGTTGTCTGTCGAAACAGAATGAAAAACTGTCAGTCCACGGGTCACAATGAACTGGATGGATCAACAGTAAACCTGATTTCTGTTGCAAACATCAAATGTGGCATTTACTAATCCTAAAAATAAACCCAAAGGTTATATAGAGCATACATCAACATAATATTTGACTTCACCAAGTTAAATAAGGTCATAGTGCCCAGGCTTGCCAAACATTTTCCAATGTTATTGCCTAATTTATAGGCATGACCATGTGAGTACAGAGTAGGTTTTGAATACATTTCTCTGCTGTAAAACTGGCATGGTACACATGTCACAGTTGCTGATGATTAGTATCCCTTCTGATTCCTGCAGTGGCATGAATTCCATCACCTTTAGTCAAAGGAAGATGAGCAATGTCTGCAAAGTACATATATTGTGTGTTGACATTGGGTACCTGATAGGTCAAGGACACACTGGTACATAGACTTAACATGTGCCAGGTATGAGATCTCACAATGGAGGGTGTATAGCTAACTCACATCATGCAGAACATTCAGAAACATGCCCTATATGAACTGACATAATCCCATGATGGAGCATGCCAGGGCTCATTACATGCAGCCAATGCAATAGCATGGGTCCCTCTACACAGTCTAGTGTCTGTTTCTACGTGTCATATGTTAATGTCACCTTTCTGCACATCAGCACTCAGAACATCCATGTGATGGATGTATGCCTGCATGCTCTACATCTCATCTGCCCTGGAATTTTGTGATATAAATAGCTATTGCTGTCCAAATGTGTGGTCCTGGTTGGTACAAATAACAAAAAATATTATGTGTGACATATTCTGAAGGTGGATTGGGCAATGGTATGTCGATTTACTATGCTGTACAGACATGCCTCTTGTCAGACACACCTTGGCATTTCAGAAAAGAAGACAGGGGAAAGGTATGTTTGTGTACCCACTATAGAGTGTGATTCATTGAACAACATGAGAGGGGCCTTCAATTGCCTTACCATGTGTGGAATGGTTACACCTGTGGTTGTTACACTTAGGGGCTTATTGCCAAGACAATCTGTCCCACCAGAACTCCACTTTTAGTGATGGGCCTGTGGCTCACACAGCAGTGCCATTTTTAGTAGCACACATAAAACAACCCTGCCTGGCTTTCCATGTTGTGCTAAAGATAGTCCATATAATTCCTGTCTTTACTGTTGTGCCATTCATCCCCGCCTATGAGGACTTGCCAAACAAATTGGACAGAGAATGCAATGGTATCAATTATATTAGAATTGTGCATCTGACATGCATTTGGAAGTGCTACCATTCCCAGCCATGTAGGAATCCACTGCAACATGTTTTCACTGATTTTGGCATTTTGGGCATTGCTTCAATGTCAGTCCACCTATCATATGGTACATCAGATATTGGCAATATATTCACTTTGACATTAGTCACATGCAACTGCACAAGCAACAAATCAAATGTAGCTTTCCGATTTAACCTACATATGACATATGTTTACGTGGTGTTAAGGATGCACATTGAACTTGGCATTGCACACAACATCCTACATCACAGACAATCCTTACACTAAACAATAAGCATTCGGGCTGAAACTCAGTGGTAATATCTGGGTACTTAAAGCTCTCAAACCCACCAATTGAGTATGGCTTGGGTCCACCTACAGGACATGACATGAACGATTGTACTGTTATTGTCAAACACATACACCTTGGGCAAGTGAAATACCAGTTGGCTTTGTAAGTCTTCAGGTTGTAATGAATCAAAACACACAATTGACATGCCTTAATTACACACATTGGTAAGGTAGATTGAAGTTGACACACATTGGATGTGCCACCACAACATGCATCATGATGGCTAGTTTGTGGTACCAGTTGAAATACCTCACTACTACAAATTGTCCCATGGGTAGTTGTCTTTCATTGCTCTGGGCACTTAAAGAGCTCAAATACAACACTCTGCATGGTAGTGCCATTCCTTTGCCTTTCTCATATCTTTACATGTTCATTACTCTGCTATGCACATCACACAGTGACCATCCTTGTTCCTTAACTTAGCTGACATCAGCACCTGTATGTGCTGCATAGTACCAGAGATATTCCATAAATGTCCTTTGCAGCCCCAAAGATGATAATTTGTAAGTAGAACACCAACATGTATGAGATATTTTCAGATGTGTTGAACACCGCCTGTCACACCTTCTGCTAAATTTACATGTGAGTGGGGTGCCATACTTTTGAACTCCTTTACTAGAGGCATGAACAACTGATGTGTCAAGTATGAGAAACACTCCAGGAGCTCAGCCCTCTCAGTCATGTCTAAGAGGCAATGCCATGCCACCCTGCGTGCCTTGGCATGCGATAGAGTGAGGCCAGGTAGTGCAAAGCACAGCATAGTCATAATCTACATCAGGGAGTCATACCTTTATCCTTTGCAATGCTGTCCCACACAAAGTAAATGTTTTTCTATACCTTCTCAGGATTCACAAACAATGTAGAGCATGTAATGCCTCATCACTGGGTGCCTACTCAGTGGAGCGGAAACAAGGAGGACCATCAACATCTATCTTTTTGCAATTACTTCCATGATGGAGCCCTTAAACATGCCAACCCGACGCTCAGCTTCTTGTAAATCCTCCCCGTTAGTGACTGCAGATATCAGCCGAGTTTCTGCCAACACCAGCATTGCATGCAGCTCCGCTGTGCGGTGCGTCCCTTCCTTTTGGCGGTTCAGACTATAGCGTAATGTTTCTCCACGTATACCAACTTTAAATGTGTCCCACACAACCCCAACCGGGGCACTGCCAATATTTTCTTTCAATAAAGTGGGAGTCCATTTATTAATAGTGCTGATATAGATCTCATTCGCTAGGAGGACAAGCTTAAAGGTCCATTTCGAGGGCTGCCTTACCGATCCTTTAAATGTTACAGATAATAACACAAGAGGGCTATCATGAGAAATATATTGTGGGAACTTATTGATTCTACAGTCCTAAATCAGCGAGCTAGAAACCAAGAAATAATCGAGTTGCGCATGTTTTTTATGAGGAGCAGAGTAATACGTGGATCTGCGATCGGTAGGTATTGTGGAACCCTAGACATCTGCCAACCCATGATTGTAAACCAGGTCCCCAAGGTGCAGGAAACCCTAGGTTTCCTATCCAGATATGGTCTATCACCATCCCAATGCCAATCATTTACATTAAGATCACCACAGATAATAATCGGTGATGCCCATAGGGCCAGCTCAACTTTAAGCCATTCAAACATTGATGGATCATCCGCAATGGGGCATATATAGAGCAAGGTGTGAATAACTCCAAGGCCGTCTATCATTTCACTAAGACCTACCATCCCTGACTATCAGCTTGTGTACGCCTAAAAGAGAAACATTGTCTTCTCATTAAAATTGCAACACCTCTTTTCCTCATTCCAAATGAGGTGGCAATGACTAACTGGAGATGGAGTGATTCGAGAATCCCCCAATTAGAGCCCTCAGTATGTGTCTCTTGAAGACAAATAATATCTGCCGTTAGCAGCGGTAACTCCAAAGCTATCCTATGGAGTTTTTTTACATCATTTATTCTGCAGATGTTGACTGTTGCCATTTGAATACTATTGGTCATCAAGTGAGTTCAAAAGGAACCATAACCGGCTAAACCCATAACTGCACTTAAGGGATGTACACAAAGAAAGAAAAAAATGTCACTCTTGTGCTGAGGCAGGCCTCAGCCCCAGAACCCTCCTCTAGCCCCCACTGCAGCAACCAAAACCATCCAAGCCCCCCCAAAGCCAACCACCCACCTTCTCTGACCTCCAAACTATCCCGACCCCCCTCAACCTAAGAGAGCAATCAGATTCACGATCTAATAAGTGCCACCCTGCAGCACTCCCACTACCCCCCACATCCCTCAGCACTACAAACAGCAGAAGAGAAGGAAAAGAGAAAAAATGAGAAGGGAAGAACACTTCAGCAGTATTGCCCCCAAGCCTTGCTGAACATCATAAAGAAACGGCTGAGAACAGACGGACAGCCCTTGCTCCATAATTCAGTGCAATACATCCATTTGATCCATTTAAGTCCCCCCAGAGGAGCCGGCCCCACGTTCTTTCAGATATTCTTCCACCTTAATTTCTGATAGGAAGGTGTGTGTTTTCTCATTGACATTTACTTTAAGACGGGCCAAATTAAGGAGGAAGACTTCTCTTCTCAATTTTTTAAAGGGGGTAATAAGTTGTCTCAGGCACCACTGTCACTCAACAGTGGAGTGACAGAAATCAGCTCTTACAAGAAAGGAGTGGCCGTCAAAGTCCCTCTTTGCATCAGGACGTGCATTCACGTATTCGGGGGGATTGTTGGCAAAGGAAGGGGAAACATATCTACTGTAGACGGCTGTGAGGTTTTGATTTTATTATCAGGAAGAGAGGCTCAGCATCTTTCCTTCATGGGCAGCTTCCATAAGGCAGGGGCAGCGTCGCTACAGGCACATTGGAAAATGACTTGTCTCCCTTCTGCAATAGTTGTTTAACATCCCGGTGAGATGGGGGAATTCCAGCCATTGTCTGCTTTTAACGTTCTTGGACCTCCCACACCCCCCTGCCCGCTTTAATGGCCATAAATCCGTCTGTTGAAGTACCTCCATGAGAACTGTCCCAGCTGCCAGAAAAATAGCGGGTTGATCACCAGTGGACCACAGTGCCACAGGGCCCAAACATATGCAACATAAAACAGCTCTGCAATGTATCTGGCAATGGCACAGATAAGCATAAAATGCTGTTCCAGACACTTCCCAGCATTACAGAACATGCCATTGGTGCTCCAGAGTACGGCACTTACTGAGTAAGGCCAATTCCTACAGAGTTTCAGTCTTCCTTCTCATGCCGGCTGCTGAAACGGGAGAGAGCAGCGAGCTGGCGTACTACGTGAACACCATCTTGCTCCTTTCCTTTTCCAAAATAACAACTTGTTTCACTGCCATGAGAGTGGCCGATAAATACTCAGTCTGGAAAAAGAGACCCTATGAATTCAGTGAGCATCTTCTTGCCATTTGTGTGCATCAGAACTAGGCACCAGGAGATGTAAGAGAAATAAGGGATTTAGGTGGTCATTACAACCCTGGTGAATGGTGTTAAAGCGGCGGTAAGACCGCCAACAGGGCGGCGGTAAAAATTTTGCAATTCCGACCGTGGCGGAAACCGCCAACAAAGAGCATGGCGGTCACCAGCAACAGACAGGTGGAGGACAATTTACCGCCCACACTATTATGACAGGCCAATCCGCCACCTTTTCCGGGGCTGATTCATCGCGGATAAAAACACGGCGGAAACAGGAACTTCGACGGGAAAACGCTCACCTCTACACACTCCACGAGGAACGACGACATCATGGACCCGGAACTCCAAATCCTACCCGCGATACTCTTCCTGCTCCTGTACCAGTAGCACCAACGCCAGCGGCGAAGACCATGGTGAGTACTGCACCTACGACACAGGGGAGGGGGGAGGCAAAAAACAGGGACAAGCAACACACAACTCCCCCACCCCCACCCTGACCTACTACAACACACACACTAATACATATCTATCCATTATAGTAACACCCCCAACCCCCTTGCAAGAATGCAAAGACAAAAGGAAATTAGTGTAACCATTAGAAAATATTAAAATGCAGTACGCAAAAATATACATATAAACACTATTTACAAAATATACACCAAGAATAGTAGTCCAGGTATTGCACCATTTATAGTCCGTGGACCACTGGGCCCAAAATGCATGGGCGAGGCCCACACACGATACCAGATCAAAACAGAGAGAACACTGCAGGGGCATCAGATAGAAATACAACAGGCACCTCAGGGGGAAGGGAAGGGGGGGCACCTCAGCTGGATGAGTGCACAATGCCAGATCCACGAGGGGGCTCCATGCCCAATGATGTATCCTGGGGAGTGCAAAGCCACAGTCTCTCAAGTCTCTACAGTGGGTGGTTTGCCCACTGTTCAATCCTGGGGAGTGCAAAGCCACAGTCTCTCAAGTCTCTACAGTGGGTGGGTTGCCCACTGCTTGCTCCTGGGGAGTGCAAAGCCACAGTCTCTCAAGTCTCTACAGTGGGTGGGTTACCCACTGCATGCTCCGGGGGAGTGCAAAGCCACAGTCTCTCAAGTCTCTACAGTGGGTGGTTTGCCCACTGTTCAATCCTGGGGAGTGAAAAGCCACAGTCTCTCAAGTCTCTACAGTGGGTGGTTTGCCCACTGTTCAATCATGTGGAGTGCAAAGCCACAGTCTCTCAAGTGGATAACAGTCTCCACTGGTTCTGGAGGGGGACTGGTGCCCAGAGTGCTTCATCCTGTGAAGGACAGAGGTAGTGGATGCATGTCTCCACTGGTTCTGGAGGGGGACTGGTGCCCAGAGTGCTTCATCCTGTGAAGGACAGAGGTAGTAGATGCATGTCTCCACTGGTTCTGGAGGGGGAATGGTGCCCAGAGTGCTTCATCCTGTGAAGGACAGAGGTAGTGGATACATGTCTCCACTGGTACTGGGGGGGGGACTGGTGCCCAGAGTGCTTCATCCTGTGAAGGACAGAGGTAGTGGATGGATCTCTCCACTGGTTCTGGGGGAGGACTGGTGCCCAGAGTGCTTTATCCTGTGAAGGACAGAGGTAGTAGATGCATGTCTCCACTGGTTCTGGAGGGGGACTGGTACCCAGAGTGCTTCATCTTGTGAACGACAGAGGTAGTGGATGCATGTCTCCACTGGCTCTGGAGGGGGACTGGTGCCCAGAGTGCTTCAACCTGTGAAGGACAGAGGTAGTGGATGGAGCTCTCCACCGGTTCTGGAAGGGGACTGGTGCCCAGAGTGCATCACGCACCCCGTGATGGTCCCAGTTGCGTTGGTGCCCCTGCCGCTCATGGGCTAGTGGTGCTTGAGTTGGTGGTGCCCTGTTCAGCGGTGCTTGAGTTGGCGGTGCCCTGTTCAGCGGTGCCTGAGTTGGCGGTGCCCTGTTCAGGGGTGCTTGAGTTGGCGGTGCCCTGTTCAGCGGTGCCTGAGTTTTGTGGTCCTTCATTGGGCAGCTGGGCTGTGGCTGGCGGGGCCCTCCTTGGCAGCTGGGCTGTGGCTGGTGGGGCCCTCCTGGGCAGCTGGGCTTAGGCTGGCGGGGCCCTCCTGGGCAGCTGAGCTGTGGCTGGCACTGGCCTCCTGGGCAGCTGGGCTGTGGCTGGCGGGGCCCTCCTGGGCAGCTGGGCTGTGGCTGGCGGGCCCTCCTGGGCAGCGAGGATGGGGCTGGCGGTGCCCTCCAGGGCAGCTGGGCTGTGGCTGGCGGAGCCCTCCTGGGCAGCGAGGATGGGGCTGGCAGGGCCCTCCTGGGCAGCAAGGATGGGGCTGGCGGGGGCCTCCTGGGTAGCGAGGATGGGGCTGGCGGAGCCCTCCTGGGCAGCAAGGATGGGGCTGCAGGGCCCTCCTGGGCAGCGAGGATGGGGCTGGTGGGCCCTCCTGGGCAGCGAGGATGGGGCTGAGCTCCTCCTCCGAGAACCTGGGCTGTCTTTGCCATGCCATGGGGTGGTGTAGGTGATGTGTGGGGTGGTGTGTGTGGTGATAAGTGTGGTGATATGTAGTGGGGTGTGGTGTTTTGTGCGTGGAAGTTGTGTGGGTGATGGTGTTGTGTGTCTGTGGATGCTAGTGTTGTTGATGGTGGTGTCTCTCTCTGGCCTTCTCTCTGTAATTGTGGTCGTAGGGGTTTGTGGGTGATGTGGGGGTGTGTTTTATATAGTATTGGGTATGTGGGAGTGGTGTGTGTATGTGTATCAGGTGTGTGTATTTCTAATTGTCCAATGTGGTGGTGTTTTGGAGATATGTGTGTATTTTGAGCACGGTGGTGTGCACCGCCAATGGTATACCGCGGTTGAAAGACCGCCGCGTGGATTCATGTGTCGTGATAGTGTGGGCGTATTTCTGTTGGCGTGACAGTGGAGGTTTTGTTTTCGCCAGTTTATCACTGACCTTTGGTGTGGCGGACTTGTGTGGGTGTCTGAATTTTGTCGGATTCCGAGCTGTGGGTCATGATAGCTGTGGCGGAATTCCACGGCCACGGCGGTGTGTTGGCGGTCTTCTGCACTGTCTTAAGCAGCTTTTACCGCCAATGTTGTAATGACCCCCTTAATGTTAGGTCTGGTCTCTGAACCACTGGATATTCAAGCAGTTTTCTAAAAGTATTATTAAAACTTGTATACAAATGATTTGGATTGGGACAATAGAGAAGTTCAGGATTTTTGGGAGGAAATGTCCTTAAGTGTTCAATATAGATCTGACCGAGATGCACTGGAAGCCCTATTTCAAGAGACAAAACCCTATTGGTGATTTCAAGTTTACTGTCAGGAAAGGCATTTGGGTCAGATTGCATTCCTCTTGAGTTCTGTCAGGTGTTCTCCACATCCATCTGTTAAGGAGTATTTACTAGACCTTTTTCCACGTGTTCAAAACTATATGGTCCATCCTTGGTCCATGGCTAATATTGTGTTTTTTCCTAAAAAGCATAAACCTGTGCAGGAATTGGGCTCTTTTCCTCCAATTACATTGATCAATGGGGACTCTATTCTAAGGTTTCAGCTATGTGCTTGTCCAGTGTTATTGAGATGTTTGCATCGTCTAGGCAACATGGCTTCATTCCTGGAAGGGAGATGACAGATCTTACTTGCCGTGTAATCTCACTTTTTGATGCCACAGGTACAGTCAGAGACCCTAAGGCTTTGATTCCATTGGATGCCGAGAAAGCATTTGATAGGGTCTCCTGGCGGTACATGTGGGAGGCTATGGAGAAAGTGGGTATTAGTTCTGGATTAATTAAAGCTTCACAGGCTTTATATCAAGACCCAATGGCCCGGGTGTTTGTAAACAGAAGGTATCCTGAGCCTATAAAGATCAAAAGGGGACAGGCAGGGGTGTCCTTGTTCTGCTTTACTTTTTGCCATTTATATCTATCCACTCATTCTCAGACTAGACTGGAGGCTAACTCCAAGATTGCCCCTATACAGCTGAATTGTTGGGATACAAAGACCTTGGCATACACTGATGATATTGTTTTGGTTATTCTGGACCCTAAGACTGCCTTTTTAGAGATTAGGGATTTGGCTAGTCAGTTTGGGCAGCTATAGGGGTATCAGCTTAACCATGAGAAGACTCAGGTGGTGGTTAATAGGTTAGTCTCTCAGAGCAAATTCTGCGTAGCTGAAAGTGCAATATATCTAGGAGTAAATATTACCTCTAATGTTGGTCATTTTGTTGGCCTAAATTTGGAAACTTTAATCAAAAAAGCAAGTGAGGATCTAGCAGGGATGAGAAATTTACATATTTCTATGGTCTACCTCTGTAACCTTCTCAAAATGTTGCTTCTCCCAAAACTTTTATATTTTTTCTGAGCCATCCCATTAGAAGTCAAGATGTCAAGACTGATGTGGTCTATAGCCTGACTCGGAGAGCCTTAAAGTTTTTAACATTCCCCTGGGAAAGAGGGGGTTGGTTGGTCCTGAGTTTAAAGCTATATTACTGAGCTGTTACTCTTCAGCAATGCCAAATTGTGTTTCAGGAGGAGAGCTCAGATATGCAGGGAGATGGTAGTGTCCCTCCTTGTTTGTTCTTCTTCTAGGAAAAGAGGCCAGGGCTGTCTGTGGATGCAAGTCAAGTTTTTAAGTCAGTGCTGTGTGCTTTTAAGGTATGGGCCAAAGTGCACAAATATCTCAGCATTGGGTGGTTCAATTACTATACTCCTATAGCTAACAATCCCTCTCTTCCAGATATAATCCAAGACCCTTGTATTTTCCATTGGAAAAGACTGGGGCTTGTCAGGCTGGGGGAGTTTTTTTCTGATGTGGGGCTGGTATCCATCGAAGATCTGGTAAGAGAATTTTCAATTAGGCATAAAGAATTGTCAAAATTCTTGCAAGTCAGGGATTTTCTTAGCCAGAAGGGAGGTGGCCCCACTGGATTTCTTTGGGTGGAGTTAGCAGAATTGCTTCTAACGGCTGGTTCTCCACTGATTGGGGGAATTTATGGTCTGCTAAACCAACTTATGAGGGGCAATCTGGAAAAACATTCTGAAAAATTGAAGTTTTCTGTTTCTAATTCTACTCTCATTGAGCCTCTCTGTTTGGCCTGCTCAGTCTTTTTGTCCGCTAGTCCACAAGCCCAGCACCATAAGACCTGTTTTGATTTATATATTACACCCTAGAAGATTGTGCAGTGGGGGAGAGATAAGGGAGCTCGGTGCCCAAGATGCCACAGAATTAATTCATATGTTTTCAAGGTGTCTGGGGCTTGCAGATATCATCAGCAAAGTCTCTGATTATTTTTGAACTGCAGACTCAAACTGGGATTTTCGTTATCTTAACAGTTGATACTACTTGGCATACAGGAAGAGGGTGTCCCAGCCATAGCTCGTGCTTTCCTATTTTTGGCTCTGACAGTATTCCCGGTTATGAATTGCTTCCTCTTGGCTGGGTCCTGAGGCCTCATCCTTCGGGAGGTGGCTTGCTAGAATGATGGGCATATATAAGCTTGAGGGAGTCTTGTATCAATTGAAGGGCAAGAAGCCCAAGAAGAGGGGGCTCAGTATGTGGGCCCCGTTTTTCGAGTGGGCACTGATGCATAATGAATTGTTGTTTGTTATATTTTTGCAAGGTTTTGATGGTTTCTAACAGTATACCTCTTAGTAAATTCTTTGGATTTTAAAGCGAGGGGTTAAGTATGGCTCATTGCACATTGCACCTGGCACTTTCCTCATTGCACTTTAAAAACTGCACTTTTCCTATTGCATTTTACATGATGAATTGAACATGGGGATTTGTTGTTGTTGTGTATATTGATTGTGACTTCTCTTGTGCTGGGGGGGTGGGTTTTATTTTTGTATCTAAAAAATCTTTTGCAATAAGAATATATAAAAAACAATCTGTCTTTGTTGTTTTCACTACTGTATGTGTGCTGCATTACAATGCACACATTTCAAAAGGCAAACATCTCCATTGAATGTCTTTATGCAGAAAGGTGTCTCTCCCTGTCTAAATACAACGGTGTCAACAATGAAGACACGCCTGCACCATGGTGCAAGATGGCCAGCTTTGAGCACATCAGCCCATCATGCACCAGCGCAGGGGAAAAGGATAGGAATACTTAATTTGTGAAAGATATGGTGCATTCCTGCACCTTTAGTTTGAAGCAAGGCAGCACAGCAAGCAAGATTTTTAGCAGCACTGACCTGCGCAAGAAAAGGGTAACTGTACCACATAGTTTAGTGGCGGCATGACTCTTTTGTGCATACACATATGTGGAGCACTTAAAGTATGAACCCAACTCATTTAAAGGCAAATGAAACACAGGTAACTCATCACTAAGGCCCTCATTGCAACCCTGGCGGTAAATGCCATCTACCGCTGTGCTGACGCCCGCCAAGATACCGTGACCATGGCAGTAATCCTCCAAGGGTATCATGACCCACATATAGAAAACCTTCACAATATAGACGCACACACAAGTCTGCCACACCAAAGGTCAGTGATAAACTGGCGATAGCAAAACCCACAACGTTACGCCAACAGGAATATGCCCACAGTATCATGACCCACAAATCAACACAGCGGTCTTTCAACCGCGGTAAACCATTCGCACACACACACACTTACAAAACCACACCACATTGGACAATTCAAAATACACACACCTGACACACATACACACGCCACACCCTCACACTCATACCACTATAAAACACACACCCACATTACCCACAACCTCTTACAGCAAAAAAAACAGAGACCAAGCACAGAGAGACAAGCAAAGAGCACGCACTCACTCAGAGGCACAGAACACCATCTACGCACATCACAGTATACACCCCAACACATCACCCCACATATCACCTCATATATCCTCAAACATATCACTCATACCACATCCATGGCACCCCAAAGACACCCCAAGTTTTCTGAGGAGGAGCTAAGAGTCATGGTGGAGGAAATAATCCGGGTAGAGCCACAGCTATTCAGATCACAGGTGCAGCAGACGTCCATTGCAAGGAAGATGGAGTATTGGCGGAGAATCATCGACAGGGTCAACGCAGTGGGACAGCACCCAGAACAAGGGATGATATCAGGAAGAGGTGGAACGGCCTACGGGGGGAGGTACGTTGTTTCAAGACACCAGGTTGCTGTATAGAGGACTTGCGGTGGACCCCTACCTCCACCCCCACAACTAACAACATCAGAGGAGCAAGTCTTGCCGATCATGCATCCTGAGGACCTCGTAGGAGTGGCAGGAGGACTGGACTCTGGTAAGTCAAATCTTTACTACTATATCTCCCACCCTACCTGCATACCTTCACTAACTCCTACACCTACCCTCACCCCATCTCTCCAGCACCGCACATATACTCCACCATCACAACCCACCCATCCCAATACCAAGCCCTGCATGCAACACCAATCCATGGACCCCCATCACAGACCTGCATGGACACCCATCACCACAGCATCCACACTAGTGAAAATCACTTAGCACAACTCACACAAGCCAAAGCTGCCTTGGGAATAACAACCATAATGGGGAACACACCCATTGCACAAGATAGCACACCCAAATACATTAACAATGCATTTGCATCCGTACCCAACGTCACTGGAGAGGAGCTGCCAGCTACATCCAGCCCCCCCAGAAGAGGCCCAGAGTGATGACAGCAGCTCTGCAAGCCTGGATCACGATGACCAACCTGGCCCATCAGGGACCATTGGACAGTCGGTTACCCTGCCACAGTCCCAACCCACCACAGAGTCTCCCCCCTCAGGAAACACCAGCACAGCACCTACCCAGCGGGCCCATGCCACTGTGTCCAGGAAACGTTAATCAGCAGTGTGTCCACTACAGGGACCCCAGGCAACTCCACAAACACCGGATGATCAGGGACCTGGGGTGAGTGGCAATGGGCACACAATTCAGGGGACAGAGGCACAGGACAACAGGGAAGCTGGGAGGACTGCTGTGCGATAGGGGGCGGACAGGCCGGGGGAATCGACCCTCCACAAGGCACTCTCCAACATCCTGGGTGCATACCACCATTCCCAGGAGACCATGGGCCAGGTATTGGCCAAGTTACAGGAGACCCAGCGGCAGCAGGAGGGACAGTACCTGGGGATCAGGGAGGACCTAACCAAAATATTCACCATGCTGGTGACCATTGCAGGGGCACTGGCTGACATGGGCAAGGCCATGAGGGAGGCAGTGGCACAACAAAGGGCCACTGACACTAACCAAACTGAGGAACAGCCTTCCACCTTCGCCGGCGCTAGTGGACAGGATGCCCCGCCAGAGGAACAACAGGCCACCAGCACCCCACTCCCTGCAGAAGAAGAACCATCAGGCAAGCGGTCCTCAGCGTGTTTCCTGTGCCCGCTCACCCAGGAGGGTGGGCATCTCCTTCGCCCCAGGCACCTCAGGCCCTGCCCCAGTCAGCCCTGCTGCCACCCTCAGTGAGGAGGCTATTGACCTCCTGAGATCCCTCACTGTTGGGCAGTCAACCATTCTGAATGCCATTCAAGGTGTCAAGAGGCATTTGCGACAAGCAAATGAGCAAATGTATACCTGAAGGGCATTCACTCTGGCATGGCAGCCAAACAGAGAGCATTTCAGGCTCTGGCCTCCTTCCTGATGGCAGCCCTTGTCCCTGTCTCTAGCCTCCACCCTTCAACTTCCTCTACCCAGTCAAAATCCCCTCAACTCTATCCTATCTCAAGCACACCTTCAGACCAGCATTCACCCAAATCAACACACAAAAGTGGCTCAGGCAAACACAAGCACCACACTTAATCTCACAGGCACTCACACAAGTACCATCCCCATACAAACACACCAACATCCACTGGCTCCACTGTGTCCCCCTCCTCCTTGTTGTCCACCTCCCTCCCAGTAGCATCTCGACTCACACCTGCATGCACTACATCCTCATCCACTGCCTCCATCACCAGCACGCCCATCACAACAAACCCCTCACTGGCAGTCACCACCCCCACATCCATGCACACGTCCCCTGTGTCCTCACCAAGTGTGTCTGTGACACCTCCTCCCAAAGTACACAAACGCAAGCACCCACCCACCCAATAGCCATCCACCTCACAACAGAATCCAGCCCATGCACCTGCACCACAACTCAACAGACAGACACCTCCTACAACCACTCCCTCTTCATCCACTCCCAAACCCTCTCCCTCTTCCCGCCCCAGTGTCTCTAGAAAGCTTTTCCTGGCAAACATTGACCTCTTCCCTACCCCTCCCTCCGTCCTTCCCCTCGGGGCAGGGTGGCCAGAACGCAGCCCAGCACCTCAGCCACAAAGTCGACATCCGCTGCTGTTCCTGCAGCTATCAGAGGCTCAAAGGGGATACCAGTCAGCCCTGCCAGTGTGCCACCAAGCCCAAAACCATTCTTCCACCTGGCAAGGTGAAGAGGGGGACAGCATTGACAAGGGGAAAAAGCCACAACCACCCAGCAAGGCCACCTTCAAAAACTCCTTCTGCCATACCCAAGGTCACACCACCATCTGCCAAGGTCAGGACGGGGCACAAAACATCAGGCAAGGCACTTCAGCCACCCAAGGCTGCAGGTGAAGGCCTGGTGGCTACCAGCATAACCGCCAGCACCGCCAGCAGCCCGACCGCTAGCACCGCTGCAAGCACCGCCACCTGCACTGCCACCTGCACCGCCGCTAGCACCACTACTGTTAGCAGCAGTAGCCCCAGTGGGCGGCCGTCCGAGGCTGCGTGAAAAGGGCTGGAGCCTCCCTCCACCACTGGCAGCACCGGCACCTGCACCACGGCCAGCACTGCCACCTGCACTGCCACTAGCACTGCCGCAGTTCACACCACAAGCACTGCCACCTGAACCTCTGACAGTAGCACCACTACCAGCAGCAGCAGCCCCAGTGGACAGCCGTCTGAGGCTGCAAGAGAAGGGTTGGAGCCTCCGTCCACCACTGGCAGCACCAGCACCGGCACTACCACCAGTTTGCTGCCATAGCCGTCGCAGGATGGACTCTAGCCCTGCCTCCATGGACAATCATGCAACGTGGTCCCTGCAAATCTCGTGCCTCAGACACCCAGGTGAGGGACTTTGAACTTCCACACCCCAAGTGTTGCATCCTGGTGACAAAGCCCCCTCCAGAACCAGTGGAAGAAGGTATCCACTCACACTATTCTTGGCAGGACGAAGCACAATGGGCACAAAGCCCCCTCCAGAACCAGTGGAAGAAGGCATCCACTCACCCTATCCTTGGCAGGATGAAGCACAATGGGCACAAAGCCCGCCCAGAACCAGTGGAGAAAGGCATCCACTCACCCTATCCTTGGCAGGATGAAGCACACTGGGCACAAAGCCCCCTCCAGAACCAGTGGAAAAAGGCATCCACTCACCCTATCCTTGGCAGATGAAGTACAATGGGCACAAAGCCCCCTCCAGAACCAGTGGAAGAAGGCGTCCACAAGAGAGACTGTGGCTTTGCACTCCCCAGGACCAAACAGTGGGCACACCACCCACTTGAGAGGCTGTGGCCTTGCACTTCCCAGGACCAAACAGTGGGCAAACCACACACTTGAGAGACGGTGGCTTTGCACTCCTGAGGACCAAGCAGTGGGCAAACCACCCACTTGAGAGACTGTGGCTCTGCACTCCCCAGGACATTGTTGTGGGCATGAAGCCCCCTCAAGTGCAGTGGCGTCCTGGTTCTTCATTGAGTGTCAAGAGGTGAGTGGTTTCCCTTCTGGGTACTGTTTCCGCTGTGCTTTTGATGGCGTTGGTACCTCCCCGAAAAAGCTGGTGGATGGGTGGGTTATGATGTGGTGGGTGCTACACTGACTTCCGCCTGTCCGTTGGCGGTTACCACCACGGTGTTTGTTGCTACCGCCGTGGCGGTCGGAGTGTTGAAGTGGCTGTCTGTGTTGGCGGTTTCTGCCCTGGTTGTGATCCCATTTTTTTTTACTGATGGCCTGTTGGTGGCAATACCGCTGCTTTAATACCGACCGCCAGGGTTGTAATGAGGGCCAATGTGTCAGAAGCCACAGGAAACGTCCAAACTTCTGAGCAGTCATGTTCTTTGGCCTTCCCTCTCCAGACGTTGCCCTCCCCAAAAAGAAAATAATCCCAACACTACCTAATTACCTCAACAAGCCCACAACTATCCCAAGTACAATAAAACCCCAAAAGACAGGCACCCAACAATACACAACACAAAACAAAACAATATAACATACAAAAACAAGACAACATATAAAATCTTAGTGACAGTACAGGACCAGCACGCACCACAACACTAGCAATACAACACCAAGACACTCCCCAGCACAATCAAAACACACCCTCAACCAAGCACAGACGGAAAGGCTGTGAGGCAAAGTCAAAGTAATTCCTCACTATCTTTTTTGCAGCAAGATACACGTTTTCAGCTGACACATAATTTTTTTTCACACATCTTATGGTTACATAGGCAATGCGTGATGTTTGCACAAAGCCTGGCAAGGCACCATCCTGAAATTCAGACACATCTGCTGGGATGCATCACATCTGCATGACGCACTGGCTGCAAAAATACACGCATTACTCGAATGCTTGCCTTTTTTTTTACAATAGTGCAAAAGTGAGTTTTATAGTGCATTGGGTGTTGAAATGCACATAAAGAAGTACATAGATCAATGTATTGCTTAAGACTAATGGAGAGGACATGATTGGTGTACATGAATGTGTAACATGTGGATATTGAGAATGCATCACTGTAAGCCAATAGGAGGCTTATCTACAAGCACTGTAGCGCTAGGCAACACATCAAGTAACCTAGCTGTGCTGCCCTGCATCACAAGGAAAGGGCAAAAATAGGCAGTATCTACCTGATATGGTGCATTTCTGTACTCTCCCCCTGCACTTGGGCAGAATGGGCTGCATAGTGCCAACACAGACATCCTTATACCATGGTGCAAAGGTGCCTGCCTTGGTACATGCCAGCCCATTGTTCACCCGTGTAGGGGAAAAGGACAGGAATGAGCTGTATCTCATAGATACAGTACATTCCAGTCCTTTTCTTTTGATGCATAGCAGCACAACAATAATCTTTGAGGCATTGCCCTGAGCCAAAACTTAGTAAATGAGGCCTGTAATTCACTTTCTATGTGAGTTTCAGAATGCAGCAATTTAGAAAGAAGAGACACAAGAAGAATTTAATGTCTCTCTACTTGTTACACCTCAAGTCGGTGGGCATAATACTGTGATGCATTCCCTGGTTTACAGCTCCTTGTAAATCTTGGAAAGCATCAGGAGCCATAGGTGTTGCCTGGGAATTTCTATTGCAAAGCTCATGGCAAGCCTTTCTGATGCAGTGTAAGGCAACACAGTGACTTTGGCTGTGTTGCCTTACACCATATGTATGAGATCATCAAAAGCCACACAAAGTACCTTTGCATAGCCCCATAGATATGGCCATGCATGATGCATTGCTGATGTATCACAAAATATGATGCACCAGTGGCGCAGGGGGCTTATAAATAGGCCCATACCTATGTTGGTCTTTTCTTAAAATTGACTAACCACACAGCTTACAAGAGGTGCATCCTGTATTAACTCTGAAAATACACCCATTTTTATGTTTAAACTAAGGCCAGGGTTGTGGTGGAGTTGCATTGTCGTGGTGGCTGCACAGTGAAGTGTTATACAGAGTATTATTTTAAGAACTCCTCAATTTTGTACTGTGCATGGCACAACAAGCTTCCATTTCCTGGGCTATCACAAATCTCCTTGCAGGCTAATCACTGACACTATGCAGTGAAGCTAAGCAAGTTGTTGGCGAGCATTTTGTGGGATGGAGAGGTCAGAAATCCACCATGAACAGCAAGAAATAACAGATTGGCTGGTGTCTCCTTGCACTGATGCAGAGCAGGCAGACAGGCACCAACACAGGTTCCCTTGCAGTATGGTACAAGGGTGCCTGCTTTGGCTCATGGCAACCCATTGTGCGTCAGTGCTGGGGACAAGGACAGGAATGTGCTGTATCTTGTAGATACTGCACATTTTTGCCCTTTTCTTTTGATACAGGGCAGTGCAGCAAGTAGGCTTGCGGCGCTGCCCTGCATCAAAATTTTGTAAATATGTGCATATGTGTCTCAACTGACAGCCACCAGAGTATGAGTTCGGTCTACTATCCTTCACAAGTGTGTGGCAGTGCAAATGCATAGCTGAACAGCATACACATAATATTTTGATGATCCTCACTTTTACACCAATTGACAGAGTTATGTTGTCTGACATTATTTGCAAGGCTACATAACACATTATGAAGAGCAATCCTGAGTTTGGCACATAACAAGAGATTTTTGTGGTCTGTATCCGTAACAGAGCTGCAATTGCCACAGCTCACTATTTTTGGATTACACAATGTTGTCCAGCCCTGTTTGTTACACATTGCTACATACCTTTGTTGCATGCCAATGTCTAACAGTTAAGATTCTACTTTTTGTGCTTTACAGTACCTCAGAATGAATAGTGCTTACTTACACATTACAAGGGGTACAATTTATTTTTTTAATTAAAGTGTACTCAGGTCCATAATCCATTGGATAGTGGCTTGATTTTTCTCAGGTCTCAGTGAAAAAACTATTTACAGTCTGCTCTCTCTGGCGTGTCCTGGCACTTGAGGCCACATTTGTCTGTTGGCCCATTCTTCCCTCTTCATCATCATCATCATCATCATCATCATCATCATCATCATCATCCGGGCTTTCCTGCTCCACATGTTTAACATTACAGGGCACATTGGTCCACACACACATTTTGTGCAGAATGCAGCAGACCAGAATGATTTTACAGACCATCAGGGAGATTACAGCAATCTTCTGCCAGACAAATCGAGGCACCGGAAACGAGATTTCAAAATCCAAAATTTCCTTTTGACAATGGACCACGTCCTGCCCAGGGGATTGTTAAAGATGTGTTGTGCCTCCGTCTGGGGATGTGCATGAGGGGTCAAAACCCATTGCTGAAGTGCATATCCTTACTCAGCTGTAAAGACAGGAGGGAACAATAAGGCAAGGTTCATGATGTTTGCTATGGCCACTTTCATTTACATACTGTGTTATGTCCTGATGGGCTAATTAACTTTTCACACAGTAATGGAGGTGTAATGACATTGATTGACATACATGCACTTGAATTTTTGGTATGACAGACACTGTACTACACATACAAGTGTATTGGGCTTGGTGTTGCATTTACTATTTATCAAACTTGTGAGAGCCAATGCTATCCGATGGCATGTCTGCCATCTTATGGATAGTAAGTGAGCAAAGGAGCTGACAGTTATGTTGGCATATCACGACCTCACACATGTCAGAAGGATCACATTTTGACAAATACTGATAATGTTGTCCCATTCATGCACACATCTTTGGATGTGACAGTAGTACGCACTGTTATACATTGGCTACTGCCACCAAGGGTCTCTAAGTGCATGTCATTATGCTACATGATAGTCTACACATGGCAGTGCACTGTGCCTACTGTGCTGACAGTACCAAACCTTGGAGATTGTCAGGGGTTTGGTGCTGTGCAGTGAAACTATGAAATTCTCAACGCTATCCTGCCCCACTTAGTGAGGAGAGTGCTGGCGATATTTCTCTACATGATGCATTGTCATGTGTTGGCCATCTAAACTTGCAGACAATGGACAGCTTTGCACCAAGACAGCCAACTTGTAGACATAATGAATGTGTGGCTTCCTGGCCTACCAGCTAAACGTTGTGCAAGAGGGGCTAACTTGGTTCACACTGGAAAGCCTTGGCTGACTGTTGAATTTGTTTTTTTGTGTCACAAAATGGAGAAGACACAGGATGGCAAGTGAGTTATTAAGATGAAAGAATTAATTTGCCAGATTTCACATATATTAGGTTTCCCTCATTATTGCCCTCATTACAACATTGGTGGTAAAAGCCGCTTACCGCCGTGCAGAAGACAGCCAACACACCGCAGCGGAAATCCGCCACAGCTATTATGACCCACAGCACGGAATCCGCCAAAATTCAGATACCGCCACACCAAAGGTCAGTGATAAACTGGCGAAATCAAAACCTCCACTGTCACGCCAACAGAAATACGCCCACACTACCACGACACACGACTCCACGAGTCGGTCTCTCAACCGCGGTATTCCATTGGCAGTACACACCGCCGCGCTCAAAATAAACACACATATACAAAACACAGCCACATTGGACAATTCAAAATACACACACCAGATACACATACACACACCACTCCCACACACCCAATACAATATAAAACACATACCCACATCAACCACAAACCCCTACAACAAAAATAGAGAAAGAAGCACAGAGAGATACACCACTATCAACAATACTAGCATCCACAGGCACACACCATCATCACTCACATAACATCCACGTACCGCAGACAACACACAGAAACACATCCCCTCACACATCACAACACACACCACCCAACACATCACCAACACCACCCCATGGCACGGCAAAGACACCCCAGGTTCTCGGAAGAGGAGCTCAGGGTCATGGTGGAGGAAATCGTCCGGGTAGAATCACAGTTATTCGGAGCACAGGTGCAGCACACCTCCATAGCTAGGAAGATGGAGCTATGGCGAAGAATAGTGGACAGGGTCAACGCAGTGGGACAGCACCCAAGAAATCAGGATGACATCAGGAAGAGATGGAATGACCTACAAGGGAAGGTGTGTTCCATGGTTTCAAGACACCACCTTGCGGTTCAGCGGACTGGTGGCAGAACCCCACCTCCTCCCCCACAACTAACAACATGGGACGACCAGGTCTTGGCGATTCTGCATCCTGAGGGCCTCGCAGGAATAGATGGAGGAATGGACTCTGGAAAGTCAAATCTTAACTATTACATCCCCCACCCTACCTGCATGCCATCACATACCCCCACCCTCACTCCAACTCCTCACAAATGTCCCAATTTCACAAACCACCCATCCCAACACCAAGCCCTGAATGCAACACCAAAGCATAGACACCCATCACCAAAGCAAGCCCACTGCACATACCCATACACCCCCTAAACCATCATCACACAAGGTCCCACACAGGAATGCAAGCACTGGGGTACAGGGTCACCCACCCATTGCACACCATGGCACACACAGATGTAATAAACATCCTTTTATACCCCTGCAGGACCCCTACCCAACGTCACCAGACAGGAGGGGCCACACATGTCCACACCACCAGCAGAAGAGGCCCACAATGATGACAGCAGCTCTGTCCAACTGGATCTAGATGACCAGCCCGGCCCATCGGGGACCTCAGGACAGTCGGTTCCCATCACACAGTCACAGGCCACAACAGAGCTTCCACCCTCTGGAAACACCAGCACAGCACCCACCCAGCGGGCCCATACCTCAGACCCCAGGACCCGTCAAGCAGCAGTGTGTCCACCACTACAGGGAACCCAGGCTAACCCACCACCCCAACAAAAACAGGGACCTGGGGGCAGTGGAAGTAGGCACACGGTCCAGGTCCCTCACTGCTGGGCAGTCTACCATTTTGAATGCCATCCAGGGTGTAGAAAGAAAGTTGCAACAAACAAGTGCATTCCTGGAGGGCATTCATTCTGGTCAGGCGGCCCTTCAGCGAGCTTTTCAGACTCTGGCCTGGCACTGATGGCAGCCATTGTCCCTGTGTCTAGCCTCCCCCTCCAACTTCCTCCACCCCGACCCAATCCCCTCTACCTCAGCCTATCCCAAGCACACCTTCAGACCAGCATGCACACACGTCAACACACAAGGGAAGCTCAGGCAAACATAAGCACCACACATCCCACAGGCACTCACACAAACCTCACACACATGCAGACACAACATCCACTGCCTCCACTGTGTCCCCCTCCTCCTCATCTCCCTCCTCCCTCCCAGTCTCGTCTACACTCACATCTGCATGCACTACATCTAAAGCCACTACTGCCATCACCAGCACACACACCACCACACCCGCTCACGTGCAGTCACCACCCCCACTACCATTCACACGTCCCCTGTGTCCTCTCCCAGTGTGTCTGTGACGCCCCCTCCCAGGATACACAAATGCAGGCACCCACCCACCCAACAGCCATCCACCTCACGACAGCCTCCATTGCATGCACCTTCACCCAAAGTCACCAAACGAACACCTCCTACAACCACAAACTCTTCCTCCACTCCCAAACCCCCACCAGCTACCCATCCCAGTGTCTCTAAAAAACTTTTCCTGTCCAACCTTGACCTCTTTCCCACACCTCCCCCACCTCATCCGTCTCCTAGGGCCTGACTCTCCAGGTCCCAACCTAGCACCTCAGCCACAACATCTCCGGGACCAGTGGTGCCTGTAGTCACCGGAATCTGGAGTGCACCGGCCACCAGGGCAGCCAGTGTGGCACGGAGCCACAGCACAGACAGTCCCCCATCTGTCAAGCATCAAAAGTTGGCCAGTGCCCGGCGGGAGAGGGGGAAACTCCAGCCACCAAAGCCGCTCCCAGGGGTCCCGGTGGGAGTGTGGAGCCAGCTGCGACACATTCGAAGGTGGGGAAGGGCCACAAGAAACCCAGCAAGTCTGGGAAGAGCAGCAGAGCAGAGAAGACTGCCATCATCCCCGCTGCCCAGGAGGCCACCTCCAGCAGCTGCCCTGCTGCCCAAGAGGCCATCGCCAGCACCTGCCCTGCTGCCCAGGAGGCCACCGCCATCATCCCCGCTGCCCAGGAGGCCACTCCCATCATCCCCGCTGCCCAGAAGGCCATGGCCAGCACCTGCCCTGCTGCCCAAGAGGCCACCGCCAGCACCTGCCCTGTTGCCCAGGAGGCCACTGCCATCATCCCCGCTGCCCAGGAGGCCACTGCCATCATCCCCGCTGCCCAGGAGGCCACTGCCAGCACCTGCCCTGCTGCCCAAGAGGCCACTGCTAGCACCTGCCTTGCTGCCCAGGAGGCCACCGCCATCATCCCCGCTGCCCAGGAGGCCATCGCCATCATCCCCGCTGCCCAGGAGACCACCGCCAGCACCTGCCCTGCTGCCCAAGAGGCCACCGCCATCATCCCCGCTGCCCAGGAGGCCACTGCCATCATCCACGCTGCCCAAGAAGCCACCACCAGCACAAGCCCTGCTGGGCTAGAGAGGACGGCCAGCACAAGCCCCGCTAGGCTAGAGAGGACCGCCAGCCCAAGCCCCGCTGGGCTAGAGGGGACCGCCAGCACAAGCCGCGCTGGGCTAGAGAAGACCGCCAGCACAAGCCCCGCTGGGCTAGAGAGGACCGCCAGCCAAAGCCCCACTGGGCTAGAGAGGACCGCCAGCCAAAGCCCCACTGGGCTAGAGAGGACTGCCAGCACAAGCCCCACTGGGCTAGAGAGGACTGCCAGCACAAGCCCCGCTGGGCTAGAGAGGACCACCAGCAGCTGAGTCACTGCAAAGGAGCCCGCCGCCTCAAGCACCGCTGAACAGGGCACCGCTGCTACAAGCACAGCTGAACAGGGCACCGCTGCCTTAAGCACCGCTGAACAGGGCACCGTCGCCTCAAGCACCACTGAACAGGGCACCACCGCTTCAAGCACCGCTGAACAGGGCAACGCCGCCACAAGCACCGCTGAACAGGGCACCGCCACCACAAGCACAGCTGAACAGGGCACCGCCGCCACAAGCTCTGCTGAACAGGACACCGCTGCTACAAGCACCGCTGAACAGGGCACCGCCGTCTCAAGCACTGCTGAACAGGGCACCGCCGCTTCAAGCACGGTAAACAGGGCACCGCCGCTACAAGCACCGTTGAACAGGGCACCACCACCTCAAGCACCACTGAACAGGGTACCGCCGCCACAAGCACCGCTGGCCCATAAGCGGCAAGGGCACTGATGCTACTGAGTCCGTTACAAGCAGGATGAAGCACTCTGGGCACAGAGCCCCCTCCAGAACCAGTGGAGACTGTCATCCACTACCTCTGTCCTTAGCAGGATGAAGCACTCTGGGCACCATGCCCCCTCCAGAACCAGTGGAGACTGTCATCCACTACCTCTGTCCTTAGCAGGATAAAGCACTCTGGGCACCATGCCCCCTTCAGAACCAGTGGAGACTGTTATCCACTTGAGAGACTGTGGCTTTGCACTCCCCAGGCTTGAACAGTGGGCAACCCACCCACTGTATAGACTTGAGAGAGTGTAGCTTTGCACTCCCCAGGATTGAACAGTGGGCAACCCACCCACTGTAAAGTCTTGAGAGATTGTGGCTTTGCACTCCCCAGGATTGGACAGTGGGCATGTGGCCCTCTCGTAGATTTGGCGTTGTGCACTCAACCGGCTGAGGTGCCCCCCCTTTCCCTCCCCCTGAGGTGCCTGTTTTCTTGCTCCCTGATGCCCCTGCAGTGTTCTCTCAGTCATGTTCGGGGATCTTGTGTGGGCCTCGCCCATACTGTGTGGGCCCAGTGTTCATTGGAGCACTACCTGGACTACTAAGCTTGGTGTATATTTTGTTTATGGTGCATATATATATTTTTGCGTACTTGATTTTAATATATTACAATGGTTACACTCATTTCCGTTTGTCTTTGCATTCTTCCGGGGGGGTTGGGGGGTGTAACTGTAATGTATCATGCTGTATTGGTGTGTGTGTTGTCGTGGGTGAGGGTGGGGGTGGGGGTGTTGCGTGTTTCGTCTGTGTGTCCCTGTTTTTTCCCTCCCCCCTCCCCTGTGTCGTAGGTGCAGTACTCACCGTTGTCTTCGCCGCCGGCGTTCGTGCTCCTGGTAGAGGAGCAAGAAGATAAGGGCTGGCAGGATGTGCAGCTCTGTTTCCATGGCGTCCAGATTCCCTCGTGGGGTGTGTAGAGGTGAGAATTTTCCCTTCGAGATCCTGTTTCCACCGTGTTTTTGTCCGCGGTGAATCCGCCCCGGAAAAGGTGGCGGATTGGTAGGTTGTGATACTGTGGGCGGTACATTGTCCTCCGCCTGTCTGTTGGCAGTGACCGCCAAGCTGTTTGTCTGTACCGCCGTGGCAATCGGAGTGTTAAAGTGGCTGTCTTTGTTGGCGGTTTCCGCCATGGTCGTAATTGTAATTTTTTTACCGCCGGCCTGTTGGCGGTCCGCCAGGGTTGTAATGACCACCTATGTTTCCAAGGTTTTGAATACATGACATGGCTCATGAACATGGAAGCTACTTGTATACACACGGACATAGAAAATGGAGGCCCTTCCTCAAACACACCATTGTAACACAGCATTTTAGATGTAGTTGCATTGCGGAGGAGCTTTCCACCTTTTTGAGGCGCCCAGAGGACTCATTTCCAGGTTGTTGCCAAAGGACAGCACAGTGAGTCACTTAGATGCACTGCCCTGTAATAACTGAAACGGTCATACATGTGTCATATTAATGGTATATAGCACATTTGAGTTTATTCTGCTTGCACATTATCACAGATTGGTGAATGGTGGGAACACATGCCCCCTTGCATCATGGTGCAGATGTGTCTGCATTTTGGACTCACTTGTTATAATGCCGTAGGTAAACATTATTACATATGGACAAATAAGGTAGGCTCATAACACTTTGAATGTATGCTGCGGAATGAAGCACACACAGGAAGAGTAACTAACAATACAAATGAAATTATACATGGCAATATTGTGCAGATAACCATGTCCTTCCACAACCGGAAATGTATTAGATGCCTTAGGTGTTGCATGATAATCTGGACATGAGGCCTATGAGACTCATCTTTGATGCAGAGTAAGGTAATGCAACACTTTGCCCTATCTTGCCTTTGTGCATATGTTTGTGGCGATGCAAGGGCACACACAGTGACTTTGCATAACCTCATATATATGGTTGGAATACCGTGTCTCAGCAGAGTGCCAGGAAAATGGACACCCCAGCAGTATTGGCTTCTAGTACATGAGGGCCACAGTGGTTTTCAAGGTGTACACCTGTGTGAGTTACAGGGTTATATTGCACATGCGCCTTGTGCCATTTTGCAAATAGGACACATGGTGCATGTCATTTTGCAAAAACCTGCTACATGTGCATTGTCTCACTCATGTTCATGTTCATAAAAATGTATTCAATAGCATATTGCCAACCATAAAAGTCAGACATAATACATAAGATAAAATGAAATATATATGAAACAGCTTAGAGAAACAAAAATGTGTGGCTATTAAAACACATTATACAATTTAATACAGATATAATAAAAACATTAAGGCATTATTCTCCGAGAACATACAGCCGCTTTCAGAAATTATCCAATGTTACAAATTATCTCCTTGTTTTCTAAAAGCAAAAAAGTCTAAACTCAATTCTACAGAGCCAGGATTCAGAATGATACTTCTTTAAAATTGGGACAATGAACATTCTAGTATACTGTATATAAAAATTACAAACAAACACATAATGTAGCATAGTTTGATCAGAAACATTATCACATGAACATATCGAAGATTCAGTACGGTGTGAATGACCCATTGGAAAAACAAAGCAAGTACTTATCCTGATCAGATCTGAAATGGAAAAGCAGAGAGCATTCCCACCTATCATAAATAAGCCATATACAGGTACTCATATGATTCAAATTCCTTAGGTCCAAATATCTCCCAAATTCATACTTCCAGCAAAACTTCTTTCTCGCTGTAGTTCGGCAATTTGATAAAAAGCCCTCATCACAGATTTTTTTGGCATAGAAACACAAGAGGAATGATCAGAAAATCATGACTTCAACCTCAAGCACTTAAATACTGAGTGAGAATAGCTTAACAAAGGGATACAGATACCCCTATCCAGGGAAAGACAATCCATTATAACTTCCTTGGTTAAAATACTCTCTGGATTTGTCCAGATTGAAAGCCAAAATACAAACAGACAAATCTGAATTAAATCCCCTAGATAAGGCAATTCAAGTTTTTTATGACTAATATAAGTAGCAGCAGATACAGGGAGAGATAGTACTCTACGAAGAAATCTGTTTTCTTTTCTTTGAATTCCACTACAGTTCGATGTTCCCCAAACCTCAGCACCACGTGTGGCAATTGGCACCCATAGAGACTTATAAATATGGATACATGACATTAGTGACCCTCCCGTCGAAGGTTGTGGGAAGCTACAGAATCCCCATTTGCCTTGAAAAATGTACCTGTGCAATGGGCAATATTAACTGACCAGGAACCTTGAGCTGAGAAAAGGACACCTAAGTATGAGAAGGTACTTTTGCTAGTCAAAGAGTCAGATCCAATAGACAATGTAGTCAATGTTTTACACTTGCGGCCACATGACATGATACAGGACTAGGTGACATTGGTCCTAAGGTCACGCACAGACATAAAATTAACAAAAGCTAACACAACGAAGCACAGCAATTTAGGAGTCTGCGCCATAAGCACCTCATTGTCTGCATACAGGAATGCTGGAGTAGGCTTAACCCCAATAAATGGAACGTGACACCTACAACTGTTGAATGCAAATCATTTATATATAATACAAACAAAAGAGGGGCAAGCACACAACCCTGTCTGAGCCCACAGTGAATTTCATTATCTTCAGAGACCTCCCCCCTTTGGCTGATGCTGACCCTTGCATTCATTCCCTCAAGCAAGTAGGCTAAACAATTTACCAAGGCCTCATCAAGCTCCTGGTCAATCAGCAATGACCACAATTTAGCTTTATTTACGCAATCGAATGCCGAGCTCAGGTCCATAAAAGCGTGATACATGGGTGAGTGTTTGGCTACAGGGTATTTACCTAACACCAGGATAAGTCTGAGGTATTGTTCTATAGTGCCTAATCTACGTCTGAACCCGAATTGGCAACCACTTCAAATGAACCTGGTATCCACCATCTCCCTGACCCTGTTATATATAATTGGAACCAATATTTTAGCAGCACTATTGATTAGAGAAATTGGTCTGTAACAAGATGTCTCACTCATTTAACCCAAATATTTCTAAATTGAGCAACATGATCTACTGTAAAGAGGTGATTAATCTGCTTGAGATGTACTTACCAACCAGTCGGCCATTCCCATATCTCCCATTCTTGCAGCACTCATTGATGATGGAATGTCAAAAAATGTATGCATGATGAGCACTTCCAGGGTACTTTGCTAGCACATTTGTGATCATTCCGAGATGGTCCACTATGGCCTGCATGTTTGATTGAGTGTGTGTGCTTCTGGTTTCTAAACAAGTGGGCTGTGACTGCAGGAGGCACCAGTTGCACATGGGTGCAGTCCATTGCCCCCAACACATGTGGAAAGCCAGCAATGGCATAGAAGCCCTGCTTGTTTTCCAGTTGTTTCTGGTGTGTGTTCGGGAACATGAGGTATTGGGGTGTGAGGTTTATGATGGCATCAAGGATAGAGGGGAGGAAGGGAGAAAATGATGGCTGTGATATCCCTGCCACTCTGGCTGCGGTGGTTTGGAATGAGACAGATGTCAGCATGTGCAACACAGCCATCATCTTAGGCTGCAGAGAGATATTGGTGGACCTCTGCGATGTCTGCAGTCTTGGTGCAATCTAGTGTAGGAGCTGGAAAATAGACTCCTTCCTGGGCCTATAGTAGTAGATGACCTTCCTTCTCGTACACTGCCTCTGTAGTGGTGGTTGTGGTGCCTGTCTTCTTCTTGGTGTTCCAAGCTGGAGTAGTAGTAGCTCCATGGCGTAGAGTGTTTTGTGCATGTTCTGCATATGTACCCATGCCAATGCTGCATTTTTATACCTGGGTTGCCAATGAGCAGGAATATTGGTGCAGTTTGAAGTCTGCGCATCATTTTCTTGTGATGGGTCACTTTCCAAAAATCTTGTAAATATGGATGTGTCATTTCTACATGGATTTTCTATTGGGAACGCCTACCTTGCACATGATTAACTTAACCTGACGCAGCCGGTTGCAGCACAGGTTAAAAATGTAGCACAGGAGTGAAAAGTAATGCTTTGTGCCAAATGCGTTGCTTTGTAAGTATGGAGCACTGAATGTGCCATTGTTGCATAAAAATAATGACTTAGTGAGAGTTCAAGCGCCTTGTAAGTATGGGCCCACGATTTCAACATGTTTGGTTGAACAGTATACACAAATTATCTGCCCAGACTTATGTTAAGGCAAAGATTGCTTCATTAAGAGGATGACCTTCAGAATTATGTTTTAATTTGATGTTGGAGAAAGCTAGTCTGCATATCAGCAAACATAATTAACTTGACATGTTGGGTTTTTATCAGGGCAACACCATGAAATCGTTCTCTCCTTCGGGCATGTATTTGTAGTCATGGTGAGTTTTCTACTGATTGATAGTTTTTTTTAAATAATATGCATGTCTTTGAATCCAGCTGTTAAGGGAAAATATGGTGAATGCTGTATACAAATCTTTGAACCAAATACTCCTGAGGCAGAATGTCAGTTAGTTATGGAATTTTCATTTGTGCTTAAAAACAAAATTTCTTAACCTAGGACATGCCAAGCAGGCTTAGCATTCTTAAAAATGTCGAGTTTGCTACTATGTTGTATGTACATGAATGTTTCATTTTTTAATAAAGAATTTCCAGAAAACGTTATATTTACAGTTTTCGGTAAATCTAATGTCAAAAATATTGTATTGAAATCACCATTTCATGTTTTTGTAAAAACAAATTAAATGATTTATAGGCGGATTTTCAAAATATGAGACACTGTGAACTTGTGTTTATATTACTTAGGGATGACTATGTTCACCGAACTTTCTCCCCGAAGTTGTGAACATTGGGTTTTCTACCCGAAGTTGTGAACATTGGGTTTCAGAGAAAGCAGCAGCGTGTACTTTAAAGAAACAGCGAAAAAGTGGAAATGTTGTCATTCATGCCTTTTGCTCCCTTCAGAGCATAGTACTATTATGAAAAGTATCTTAGTTTCTTGACTGTGCATATTCAAGCTCCGGTCTGCAAGGTTACTCCTATTTGTCGAAACCAGTCTAATACAGAACACAACCAGTCTAAAATATTTTTAGAGGGGCTTAAACCATGATCTAAATTAACCACTCCAGATTATAATTAAATAAAATAACAACAAAACAGTGGATTTAAGAACAAATTATGTTGCCATTTTTTGACTTTTTATGGAAATATAGGAGTTAAAGCCTAATTTCTAGGTTGGCAGAGACAGAACTCCATTGTAACAGTGATCGGATCCCACAGAGTGGTTGGCCCGCCCTTTTTAAATGCCATTACTGATGTGGCCAAACTTCTCCTATAACCCAATTTAGGGCTGTCTGAGAATTGGCCATATGTCAGTTCTCCCAATTAGGATGGGCAGACATACTGTGTGCCACGCACAGGAAAACTCTGGCGGTATGATTTCCGTTGCAAGGGAGGTTGTTAGACCTTGGATCCCTGCAGTAGTTCCCCTAACCTTTTTGCCCTCTAACCTGTTTTTTTTATTCATTTTTGCTGGCTTTTAAGATTCTGTGCACTTTACTACTGCTGTCCAGTGCTAAAGTGCAGGAGCTCTGTACTCTAAAACGTGTTAACATTGGCTTCTCCACAATTGGCATATTTAATTTACTTGTAAACACCTAGTTAAGTGCACTGTATGTGCTCAGGGCCTGTAAATTAAATGCTAAAATACTACTGGTGGGCCACCCACTACAGTAGCCCTTCTAACATGTTTTAGGCTTGCCACTGCAGAACCTCTGTGGGCAGTTTTAAACTGCCAGTTCAGCCTGGCAAGTACACCCACTTGCCAGGCCCAAACCTTCCTTTTAATAGCATATATGTCACCCCCCAAAAGAAGGCCCTAGTTAACCCCGAGGACAGGGTGCGTTGTATTTAAAAGTTGGACATGTAGTTTTAGGTTTAACACATCCAGGTAGTGAAAAACTATGAAATCTGTTTCTCACTACCGCAAGGCCTATAATTCCCATTGGGTAACATAGAAATGGCCTTAAGACACCCTGTAAGTGCAATTTTCTATTAGGAGCAGGTGGAAACTTTGACTTTCGTGTCTCTGGATTCTCAATATAAAATCAAAAACACTTCTTCTAGTAAAGTTGCCTTTACACTGCTTGTCTGAAAATGCCACTTTTAGAAAGTTGGCATTTTCTTCCTACTCTACAACCTTGAAACCCCTTGTAGTTCCAAGGGCTTGTTGGCTTACCCTCTGTTCTCAAAGTCTCATGGCCATCAAAGTCTTTGTGTCCTCCTTTATGTTACTCGGCAGCAGGTGTCATTCTACGAAGACCAGATTGTCCTGAGCACGTCACCCTGTACAAAGAAGGACTTCACTGCAAGGATAGAGTGTTACACTCCTACCAATGCCAGTGCTTCCTTTTTAAACTGCAACTAAGATCAGCTGCATGCACTGATTAAAATCACCACCTTTGCCCTGAGCTCAACCTGCAGGACTGAGAGAAGCTTCCCAGTGCATACCCAGGTTGCCGTAACAACTGGGCTTGCCTCTTGATGACGTGTCAGCTGAGGCTGCACTACGCCATAAAGGAGCTTGAACTTGTGGAACATGCTAAGGATAGCCTTGCACGACTCAACACCGCACCACTTCAATCAGGAGGACCGCTCCTGCCCTGAGATGTACTGTGTTCAGGGACAAGATCCGCAAAGTCCTAGATATTCATCCCTCACCGCATGGCTGCTAAGTCTCTTTTCTCTAACGGTCCCAGGGAACCTGTGGCTCATTCGGGTACACCTGTAAAAGCTTGTGAAACTACTGCGCTCATACCAGTCAATCTGTAGGCGGGATCCACGTTCAATCACCCCGGTCTAAGTGAGACTTCAATGACTCAGTCATCACAAGTGCTTTTCTAGCACTTGCAGGAACAAATGCATTTCTTCAGCACTGTGGTATTATATGCATACTTGAAAACGCTATAACTTGCAAAGTACTAATTGGATCCTTTTTGTTTTAGTATCATTTTAGTCAGATAATTATGTTCTATTTTTCTAAATTGGTGTAGAGTCTTTTGTGGTGTTTTTCACTGTGTCACTGTACTTAAGTGTTGCAGAAATACTTTATACATTGCCTCTTAAGCTAAGCCTGACTCCTTTGTGCCAAGCTAACAGAGGGTGAGCAAGGTTAATTTAGGTTGTGTATCTGACTTGCCCTAATACTGTGTTCTCTACTTGGACAGGGTGCATACCTCTGCCAACTAGAGACTTAGGCGGTCATTATGAACATGGCGGGAAAGATCGCCGACTGCCGAGTCGGCGGTGAACATAATCCCGCCGGTGGCGGTGAATGGAAACCTGCCATATAATAATTGAAAAACCCAACCTCACCAAAAATTCCCAGACCACCACTCCCCGCCAGGACCCTGTCAGCGGGAATCCCGGCACACCCCACCCCGCCACCACCAAGAACACCCACATCCCACCCTCCAAATAATGATGCACAAATCACCTCGGCGGACAGTGGAGGCTGGACGACCATTGGCGGCTGCGACCGCCACGGGCGGCAAGTGGACTCAACAACAACAAGTGCACACATTGGATAGGCCTATCACCCACATTCCTGACACACATTCAGAATCCCATAAAACACCCCCAGACACACCCCACAATCCCCTGCAACGAAACCAGGACCAGAAGAGGGAGAGCACCAGAGCCAGACAGTGACCAGCAGCATACAGGACACGCATATCAACCCACACAGGAGCACCCATACCCCGTCTCCAGTCCCGACGCCATTCACCACCTCCACCATGTCCCCCCAAAAATAAAATCCACGCTTCACCGAAAGGGAGCTAAGGACCATGGTGGATGAGATCCTGAAGGTGGAGCCCCAAATATTCGGGTCCGAGGTGCAGCACACACCCATCACACGGATATTGGAGCTGTGGCAGACCATTGTCAACGGGGTGAATTCAGTGGGACACCATCCACGCACCAGGGAAGACATCCACAAGAGACGGAGCGACCTGCGGGGAAGGTCTGTGGCATGGCCTCCAGGCAACTTTAGCAACAAAAAAGGATGATGGACGGAGTGGTGAACAATGCAAACACTGACCCCCAGTCACAGAACTGGGTTTAATCCATCGTTCTTTTGCTCACCATGCCACCCTAGTCATATGCAAATCAGTCTTGACCTGGTTCCTCATGGGAACAGTCCAGCACGAACTGCCAGGCCAGGTCCTCCCTGGACCGGAAACAAGCATCCTGGGACCGGTTTCAGGGTTTCACCCTTCATCAGCCAGGCTACCTAGAATCCAGTGGCACAGTGAGCAAGGGACCCACGTCTGGGAATACCCTTCCCACGTAGGGCAACTTTAGTAACACAAACGTATGATGGACGGAGTGTTGAACAATGCAAACACTCACCCCCAGACACAGATCTGGGTTTAATCCATTGTTCTTTTGCTCACCATGCCACCCCAGTTTGTACCCAGCCATATGCAAATCAGTCTTGACCCTGTTCCTCATGGGAACAGTCCAGCCCGAACTGCCAGGCCAGGTCCTTCCTGGACCGGAAACCAGAATTGTGGGACCGGTTTCAGGGTATCACCCTTCATCAGCCAGGCTAGCTTGAATCCAGTGGCACAGTGAGCAAGGGACGCATGTCTGGGCATACCCTTCCCACATAGGGCAACTAGCAACACAAAAGGATGATGGACAGAGTGCTGAACAGGGCAAACACTCACCCCCCCATCGCAGTGCAGAAGACTGGGGGAGGACCGCCACCAACGCCACCCGCCTACACCGACTGGGAGGAGAAGGTACTCGCCATCCTGCACCCAGAGGGACTCACTGGAGTCACTGGAGGAATGGACTCGGGTAAGTCATCTACAATTACCCCATATACAACACATCTGCAATGCATGCACCACCCCACCCACACCCACTTCGACCCACCCCCCACCCAGCCATTACCCACCACATCCACCACCCTGCATTACCCACAACCCACTACCGGGCCCACATCATTCCCGCTGTGCACAGCCACCCCCCCTGCATGTACCCACAATGGAATAATACCCCCACCACAATCTAACCCCACCCCTGCTACTAAATACAATGCCCACCTCACAAAGGCACCTTTGAAAGCCACGGAAAGTCACAACAGCACAAAATTGCACAGTTCTGTATACCTCAAACACTCAGGCATATGAAACAGACATTTCTATGTCCCCCAACAGGCACCACCACCCATGCAACCCTAATGGAGGGGACAAGGAGTGCCACAGCACTCCAGGGAGACAGAGGCACATCACAAGACCTTGGCAAAGGACCCCTGGACACTGATGAGCAGGCAGGCCACTCACACAGCCCTGGATGCTCACCATACAGCAGCCCCACCCAGGAAACCACTGTCACCCCTAACACCCAGTCAAGACCTGCAGGCCAAGGGAAGCGTATCCACACCAGTGTACCCAGGGCACAGACAGGTGGAACACAGCTACAGAGGCCACAGTTTCCCACTCCCAACATGAAGGAAGGCTAGGGCCCCAGTACAAGTAGCACATCAAGACCTGCGCAGGGGACTCAGGCACAGGAGGCTAGGGCAAGTTCAAGTGCCCCAGTGGGTCAGGGGGTAGGGCACCAGCAGCCCAGGACGTCATTGCAGAGGAATTGGGGGCCTACCAACATGCCCAAGACAGGTTGGCACAGATTGTGTCCACCCTGGAGCAAAGTCAGAGGATGCAGCAGCAACAACACCAACAGGCCATGGAGCAGTGGAAAGAGCACAATGCAACAATGGCCACCATTGCTGGAGCACTGCTGCAGTTGGTCAACAAACAGTCAGACACCCACACAGGACAAGAGGCCCCCACAACAGCCCCAGATAACCAGCAACCGATGACCAAAGCAGCAGAAAAAGCACAGGAAATACCCTCCCAGGAATCACAAGGTCCAACCATGCCACCCCAAGAAGCTCCACAGCAGGCGCCCAAACGCAGTCTCAGGCCAAGATATGGCACAGGAAACTCAGCTAAGAACAAGCCCCACTCCAACAATTGACACTGCGACTACTGCAAAGCAACCATCCCACCCATTCACCAACAACACTTAGCTGAGGGCAAATTGAAGTACTATACTACAAATAGCACCCACCTATGACATCCAACAGGGCTTTCCCCAATTTGGTTTTGAGGACACCCAACCCTTACAACTTCCATCACTGTACATAGCACAATACACTGTATTTGACCAATAAAACACATTTCTCACCTGTAACACTGTCCCCTGTCTTCAATGTTGAACAAAGTGGAGTATGGATGCAACTGGCAGAGAACAACTTTATTGTCAATTTGTGCTTGGTGGTGGTAATGTGTGTTTCAAATTAGGCAAGGAGGGAATGCATATATTGTCTGTCAGTACCATGCAGAAGAGGTCCATGTCTCGCCTATCATGACCAATCCCCCCTATGTGACATGACACACTGACAGTATCAGTCACTAACCACAATTACAGGCTTAAGTCCCAGACAGTTATTGGAAGTAGAGTTGTATCAGTTGGTTCCTGGAATTGACAGCTTTCCCTTCCTCATCCTCACCATCACTCTCCTCACCTCTCTGAGGTAGCTGATCAGGACCTATAGCACCCTCCACCTCCAAAAGAAGGATAGAGTGTCTCACAGCCACGTTGTGCAGCATGCAGCATTGCACCACTATTCTACACACTTTATCAGGCCCATAGGCCAGGGAGCCCCCAGAGATATGTAGACACCGTAATCTAGCCTTCAGGAGACCTATAGTACGCTCTATCACCCTCCTAGTACATCCATGGGCCTCATTGTATTTCCTCTCTGCATCCGTCCTGGGATTCCTCACTGGTGTCAGGAGCCAAAGCAAATTTGGATAGCCAGAATCACCTAGAAAAAGGGTCAATATAGAGTTGTCATTGTAATGTCCCTTTGTCAGACAGGCAGGTTTTCTGCAATGTTTCAGTTAGTGACAGGCAAACTTACCTATGATCCACCCTCTCTCCTCTTGTAGTTGTTCCATCTTCTGTGGCACACTACTGTTCCTCAGAACAAATGAATCATGGACTGAACCCGGAAACATGGCATTCACATGGGAAATGTTCTGGTCTGCAGTACATACCAATTGGATGTTCATGGAGTGAAAGTTCTTCCTGTTTCTGTTCACCTGTTCACTCACTCTTGGGGGGATGATAGCTATGTGGGTGCCATCAATGGCTCCTATGACATGGGGAATGTTTGCAAAGGCATAGAAGTCAGACTTGATGGCAGGGAGGTCAGCACTTTGGGGGAATTGCACATAGGATTGCAGATGTTGTACAAATGCATTCAGAAATCTTGCCAGTACCTGGCTGAACATTGGCTGTGAGAAACCAGCACCCATGCCCACTGTCACTTGAAATGAGTCTGTGGCCAGGAAATGGAGTGCAGAGAGCACCTGCACCTCAGTTGGAATGGCATGCTGATTACGATTTCAGGGAGTCAGTGCAGGATCCAGTAATGCACATAGGTCCTGAATAGTTGCACGTGTGAGTCTGTAAGTGATAATGATCTGACGCTCCACCATGGTCCCCATATCCACAAGTGGTCTGTACACTGAAGGTGCCCTTCCTCACCACAAGGGTCGGTACCCATGAGGGATTACAAAAAGGAGTGATGTGCACACTTACATTGGCACATTTGCTAAATACATGCAGTGCATTGTTCATAGTAGTGTCTGTACAATAACTGCAACCTGACAGATGTACATGTACATCACTAGGAGGGAACAGAGTAGATCATGTGTGCTACTATACCAATGGATAGAGGCCTAGGTGCTTCATGTGGCTAGTAGGTCCTGCATTGTGAGTAGTATGAATTTCAATATGTGTAGGTGATGGAAAAATATGTCTACCACTGTAGTTCTGCCCCTTCGTTGTGGAAGTGACCGATTACCGCTAGCGGTTGACGTCACAGCGTACGGCGGTGTTAACTGCTGTTTCACCCTCATTGGCTAACATGGATGCCAATGGGGAATCCTGGCATAACATGATCGCCGCCGGTGGTGACGTTGCATACCGCCGCGGAACATACGTGCGTTGGTCATCGTTTGATCACTTGACTCCCTGATCTCATGAGGACAGGTACTCCACTCTATGTACTGCTGTTGCCTGCCTCTGGCTATGGATGTTCCACGTGGGCCAGGGGAGAGGGCCCCAGCATTCACCCAGGAAGAACTGGAGAAGCTAGTGGAAGGGGTTCTGCCCCTGTACAACAGACTCTACGGACGGCCAGAGGTACAGGTGAGTCCGGGTTTGGGGGGCGCTGAGTGAGTAATGGATGGAAGGGATTGCACATATGTGTGCTCCTGTGAGCCAGGATGGGCCATGGTGCATCGAATGCTGCGTGCCACTGTCCTGCATGTCTGCGAGTACTGTCAGTCCTATGTTTGACAATCTGCCAGCTGTTCCCATCGTGCAAGTGCCTGACCTCTGTGTTCCATTCTGTCACCCTTTTAGGTCACCGCCCACCAGAAGATGGCACATTGGCATGCCATCGCCAAGGAGGTACGGAGCCTGGGGGACTACAACCGGTGGAGCACCCACTGTCGAAAGAGGTGGGATTACCTGCAGCGCTGGGTGCGAAAGATCACTGAGGCCATGCTGGGGAAGTCCTCCCAACCTCCCAACCCCCCTCATGCGTTGGATCCTGGTGGTGGCATACCCAGATCTTGATGGGCACTTGCAGGCTGCACAGCAGTCACAAGGGGGTGAGTACTCACAGGCCATACTTCAGTCTGGAAGGATGAGTGTGTGTGCAATAGGGCTCAGGCTGCTTAGAGCAGGTAATTTGACTGGGGTCCATCTACTGTATGTTCCCCAAAGGGTGTAGGGGAGTCCCTGTCAGGTTTCACCTACCTCACCTCCAATACGATTTCAGGGGATGGGTGTAGGTCAATATTCTGCTCAGTAGTCAGGGGCATGGCCATGGGCATAGTGCACGTTGCTGCCTGTTGGGTGTGTCTGCTGGGTGGGTGTATGTCGGGCCATTGTGTATCAGGATTCAGCTATTTACAATTGTCTCTCCTGTTTTATCTCCCCATCCCTGTTCTCTTGTGTTGGTTTGGTACAGCATCAACATCAGGTGAGGGAGCTGAGGCACCAGCGAGTGGGGAGGCAGCAGGCCACCGATCCTCCGAGGCAGAGACAACGGACGCCCAGGGGACCAGTGGGTGGGAGGGCGCAGGATCTTCCACGGGAAAGGCTACTACCACAGGAGGTAGTGACTCTGAGACCTCCACCAATGGGGGTCCTCTGGCGGTGGTGGACCCTAGTTGACACATCACTACTGTGGGATGTTCCGCCACACTCCATACCATCACCACCCTCCCTTCTGCTCCCCACTGAGTTTTCCGTGCCCGCCCACCCAGAAAGGTGGGCGTCTCCTCCGCCCCAGGCACCTCCTCCCATGCCCCAGTCAGCCCTGCTGCTCTCACAGAGGAGGCTATTGACCTCCTGAGAACCATCTCTGTAGAGCAGACAACCATCGTCAATGCCATCCAGGGTCTGGCATCAGAGGTGCAGCAGACCAATGCCCATCTGCCGATATTCGGAGCGCCGTTCCCCGCGTTTTTTGACTATGCTTTCTGGGAAGCATATATTTCGCTCCCGGTCGCGCTACACTTACTTGTAGCCTTTTTTCTTCTTTTGTTGTTGGTGGTGGGGTTTTTGTTGGTCCTTTTGCCTGTCTCTATCCATGTTGTGTCCATCTTGTCTTCTTCATGTTTTTGTCCCAGCACTCTCTGTTTCTCTTTTAAACTACTTTCTTTTTCCTATACTGGTCTATGGGCTTTTCCCAATTCAAAATGGTGTTACTTCCCTTTCCTGTGATGTCACTTGCCTTTTCTCAGTATATAAGTCAGTCAGTCTTGTTCCTCCTTGCGTTGCAAACACTTCCTTCTGGTTGTGCTGTTCGCTCCTGTTCTTTGTTCCTGCTTTTTGCCTTGGGATATTTTTACCTGTTCCTTTTTTCCTGCCTTTTACCCTGGATATTGCCTATTTTTGTTTCCTGTTGTCAAGTCCTGTTTTTTCTTGTTTTCCTTCAGGAGTTCCTGTTAGAGGTTTTTTCCCCAGTGTTGGTTTTTTTTCCCTCTGGGACTCCTTCTGGAGGGTACGGTCTGCTTTGGCGTAGCCTGTCAAGCGGCACCGTGGCTACTAGAAGGGGTCGCCCTTATCTGGGAGTATCCAGGACCTGTAGAAGACTTGGTGTATTCGCCAATCCGAAACCCAGAGGTGAGAAGTCCAGCGCAGTACGTGACAGATTGCAACGCCAAAAGATTCTGCGTTGCGAGAGTGCCATGGAAGATCCACAGAGAGAGGCGTCAGAAAATGCTCAAGCTATGGTACAGACTGTCCAACAACAAGCCCAAAAGTTGTAACAGTTACGGGCAGAGAACACTGCGCTACGACAGGTCTTGTCTTCCCGATCAATGGACATACCACCCGTATCTGCTACTATTCCTCGATATTCCGGAGATCCTTTAAAGATGAAGGAATTTTTGGACGCCCTGATTGTTTTCTATGCCTTTCGTCCACTCCAGTTTTCTTCGGATAAGGCTAAGGTGGGCTATCTGATTAGCGCCTTGTCTGGTCCAGCGCTTGCTTGGGCGACTCCTCTGGTTTCTGCAGATGACCCAGTCCTGGCTAACTATTCCGCTTTCCTGACTGTTTTCAAGCAAATGTTTGAGAGACCTGGGGTAGAAGCAGCAGCTGAAGAAGCCTTATGTGACATTCAGCAGGGTAATCAGGATGTACTGCAGTATATAACCCGCTTCAAACAGCTGGCAGCTGAAACCTCCTGGGTAGAACACACCTTTGTAACCCTTTTCCGCCGAGGCCTGCGTGACGAAATTAAAGATGAGCTTATACACTCTTCTCCAGCTTGTTCTTTGAAAGAATTAATGGATCAATCTATGAACATCGAGTACAGACTTCGAGAGTGCAAGATGGAGAGACGTAGAACTAGAGCTCCATACCAATGCGTTACCTTCCATGCTATCAGTCGGCAAACGGAAGATAGTCCTTCTGAAGCCTCTCCACATCCCCATGAAGAGCCCTTGCAGATAGATCTGGTTGGTGGGCCATTGACAGAGTCAGAAAGGGAGGAAAGACGACAAAGGGGACTTTGCCTATACTTTGGTAAGGCTGGCCACCTGATCCGTAGTTGTCCGGTACGTCCCTCAAGGCCTGTGGGAAACGCCAGCTCCCGTCCCCTGTAAGGAGGAAGGAGACGGGAGGAGCTGAAATACCATCAATATGTTCCTCCAAAGAAAGCATTTCCACCCTGTTTATCCACTCGGTCAAGTTGCAAAGTTCACAAGATCAAGAAGAACATCTTCTGGCTCTCCCTGATTGTGGAGCCAGTGGACTCTATCTGGATGAGACCTGGGCTACGAGTAAAGGAATTCCCTACATTCCTAAAGAAACTCCTGAGCAGGTTCACACGGTAGATGGCTCTTCGTTAACCTCAGGACCTGTGGTGGCCTCAACTCCTACTCTTTGGTTAACATTTGGGGGGCATCAAGAACACGTTGCCTTTGATCTCATAGCCTCACCAAATCACATCATGATTTTGGGAATTCCCTGGTTAGCCCGACACAACCCCTATATCAATTGGGAAACACAAACTATATCCCTAACGTCTTCATTTTGTCAACAGAATTGTTATTCCACTACTTCTTATTGGACTCCAAAAAGGTCCTGTCAGTCAACTAAGGATAACACTAACTCTATCAATATTATCCAGGGGGTTCCAGATTGTTATCAGGAATATATCAGGATTTTTCAGAAACCTAGTAATCCTATTTTGCCACCTCATCGCAGTTATGACTGTGCTATTCCTTTAATTCCTGATGAAGTCGTCCCCTTCAGTCGAATGTATTATCTGACAGACCAAGAAAAGAAGGTGCTAAGGGAATATTTAGATGACAACTTATACAACGGTTTGATTGCTCCTTCCACATCCCCCGCTGGGGCTCCTCTCTTCTTCGTCCCAAAGAAGACTAAGGATCTGCGTCCTTGTGTGGACCTTCGTGAACTCAACAGAATAACGATTAAGGATCGATATCCACTACCTTTAATCAGAGATATATTGGATGCCATTCAAGGAGCCAAGATATTTACTAAATTAGACTTACGGGGTGCCTATCATCTCCTTCGGATCAAGGAAGGAGATGAATGGAAGACAGCTTTCCGTACCCCTTTTGGGCACTATGAATATCGTGTTATGCCCTTTAGACTGACCAACGCCCCTTCTGTTCTTCAACGATTTATGGATTCAGTGTTCTCTGATGTACTAAATCAGTATGTAGTCATTTATTTGGATGATATCTTGATATATTCCTGTGATCTTGAGCACCATGTAGATCATGTCCTGCAAGTCCTGGAAAGACTCAAGAAAAACCAATTGTTTTGTAAACCTGAGAAGTGTGAGTTCTATAAATCTGAAGTAAGGTATCTCGGGTTTTGTATTAATCAACACGGAATATCCATGGATCCTGACAAGGTCAGTGCCATATTAGATTGGCCTTCTCCAACGTCCATTAAAGAAACGCAATGTTTTCTTAGTTTATCAAACTTTTATCATTAGTTTATACAGAACTTTGCCCACCTACAAAGTTTCATAACACAAACAATTAAGAAAGAGAACCTGAAGAACGGTTTCATTTGGACCAAGGAGGCTGAACGCGCGTTTCAAGAATTAAAGACAGCCTTTACCCAAGCACTTGTGTTGCGTCATCCTGACAATACCAAGAAATTTATCGTCGTGACTGATGCCTCAGACAGAGCTATTGGAGCAGTTCTGCTGCAGAAGCAAGACAATGATGGATTGGAACATCCTATCTTTTATCTGTCTCATATTTTATCAGAGGCTGAACAAAATTATTCTGTACTGGAACGAGAACTACTCGCTCTCAAAGTAGCTTGTAAGGAATGGAGGCATTTCCTGATGGGTTCCAGAGAGCCTTTTGAAGCTAGGACTGATCACAGTAATCTCCAGTGTCTTCGGAGCTTTCAGTGTCGCAACAGTCGTCAGGCTCGATGGGCTTTCTTCTTTAGCCAGTACAATTTCGTGATCACGTACATACCTGGTTTCCAGAATTTAGTGGCAGATGCCTTATCCCGCAGATATCCTGACATAGCCCAGAACTCCTCTCCACATCTTATTGAGTGTAGCAGGATCATCGGAGCTACTCAATCTTTTCAAGAATTCATTCAATCCGAGTACCAGTTTTTGTCTGCTTCAGAATGGGATACAGTGGCTCCTTTTTTGCAGAAGGACAACTACTTCTATCATCAACATGCTCTTTTTCTACCTACCAAGAAAGTGCAGACAGAAGCCCTGCAAATGTGCCATGATTCTCCTATAGCCGGTCATCGAGGTATCAGGAAGACCCAGGAGCTGCTTCAGCGATCTTTTTGGTGGTCTTCGCTAAAGACAGACACTGAAACCTATGTGTCAGCATGCCCAGTCTGGGCTCAGACTAAGAAACCCCAAACTAAGGTGGCAGGTTTGTTAAGACCTTTACCGGTTCCTTCCGCTCCTTGGTGTACTCTATCTACGGATTTTATATGCTCTCTACCTACCTCCTCTGGTAACCAAGTAATCATGTTTACCGTAGATTAATTCACCAAGATGGCCCATTTTTCAGCCTTGAAGAAACTACCAACGGCCCCAGAAATCAGTCGCATTTTTCTACGGGATATTTTTCGCCTCCATGGTGTTCCGCAAGAGGTCATTTCGGACAGAGGGCCTCAATATGTATCACGTTTCTGGAGAGCCTTTTGTGCCTTCTTTAACATTGAGATTTCTTTATCCTTGGGTTTCCATCCACAAACGAATGGGCAAACTGAACGAGTGAATCAAGAACTTCAGCAGTATCTGAGATGTTACTGTAATGCCACACAAAGCAATTGGTCAGAATATCTTGCTCTTGCCGAGTTCTCCTATAACAACACAATACATAGTGCGACCAAGACCACACCCTTTTATTGTACTTCTGGATTTCATCCGAGGACTTTCACTACTGTTTCTCGAACATACTCTTCTGTGCCTGCAGTCACTTCTTTTTCACGACAGATCCGTCGAATCCAGGGCCTACTTCACACAACTCTCCTAGCTTCGAAACAAGCTATGAAGCAAAAGGCGGATCGTTATCGGCAAGCCGCACTTTTGTATCAAGTGGGCCACAAGGTATGGCTTTCTTCCAGATTTCTACCATCCCGGTTTTCCACCAGTAAGTTCAAACCACGTTTTTATGGACCCTTTCGAATTTCGCACATCCTGAATCCTGTAGTTGTGCGTCTCCGCTTACCTCAAACCTGGAGGGTTCATCCTGTTTTCCATGTGTCCCAGTTAAAACCCTTTGTTTCTGATCCTTACCATCGCCAGTTCCAACGTCCACCTCCTCTTTCTATCAACGGACAGCCTGAGTATGAAGTCCAGGAGATCTGTGATTCCAGACTTTTTCGACGCAAACTACAGTTTTTGGTCCATTGGAAATGATACCCCCTCAGTGACTGTTCTTGGGAGGATGCTTCCTCCGTCCATGCTCCCCGTGTGGTTCGCCTGTTTTTTGACAATCATCCTGACAAACCTTGTGTCTCGGGGAGGGGACCTACTGTAACGCCGTGCTCTGACGTGGCGTCTCTTTTTGTCCTCGCGGGTTGAACGCGCTGCTGATATTCGGAGCGCCGTTCCCCCCGTTTTTTGACTATGCTTTCTGGGAAGCATATATTTAGCTCCCGGTCGCACTAAACTTACTTGTAGCCTTTTTTCTTCTTTTGTTGTTGGTGGTGGGTTTTTTGTTGGCCCTTTTGCCTGTCTCTATCCATGTTGTGTCCATCTTGTCTTCTTCGTGTGTTTGTCCCAGCATGCTCTGTTTCTCTTTTATACTACCTTCTTTTTCCTATGCTGGTCTATGGGCTTTTCCCAATCCAAGATGGTGTTACTTCCCTTTCCTGTGATGTCACTTCCCTTTTCTCTGTATATAAGTCAGTCAGTCTTGTTCCTCCTTGCGTTGCAAACACTTCCTTCTGGTTGTGGTGTTCGCTCTTTTTTCTTTGTTCCTGCTTTTTGCCTTGGGAGATTTTTGCCTGTTCTTTGTTCCTGCTTTTGCCTTGGGATATTTTTGCCTGTTCCTTTTTCCTGCCTTTTACCCTGGATATTGCCTATTTTTGTTTCCTGTTGTCAAGTCCTGTTTTTTCTTGTTTTCCTTTAGGAGTTCCTGTTAGAGGTTTTTTCCCCAGTGTTGGGGTTTTTTCCCTCTGGGACTCCTTCTGGAGGGTACGGTCTGCTTTGGCGTAGCCTGTCAAGCGGCACCGTGGCTACTAGAAGGGGTCGCCCTTATCTGGGAGTATCCAGGACCTGTAGAAGACTTGGTGTATTCGCCAATCCGAAACTAGGAGGTGAGAAGTCCAGCGCAGTACGTGACACACTCCCTTCACCCGTCCAAAGCACAAAATCAGGCTCGCTTACAGGCACATCAACACACAAGAAGCACACTTCAAAACACAAGCACCACACCTCCCACCACAAGCATTCACACAGCCAACAGACACCTGCACACATAACAACGTCCACTTCCCCCAGTGTACCCACCTCTTCCGCCTCCCTGTCTGTCTCCTCTACATCCACACCATCATGCACCTTCACTCACTGTTACTGCTCCTCTTACTCACCACGATAGCAGACAGCCATACATGCACCCCATACACCACACCTGCACTCACCACCTCTACTGTAGTTGACACATGCAGCACACTCACCAGACTTGCAGACACCCACCCAACATACATCCACACTAGCTGTCTGTCTTCTCCCACTGTGTCCACCACCTCCCAAAACACACAAACGCACCAAGGCACCCACCCATCAGACATCCACCACACCACAGCACACTGAACAGTCACCTGCACCCACTACATGCACACCTACACCCCATACATCAACTCCCTCTGCCTCCACTCCCACGCCCTCATCCACGCCCACCCCAATTGCTCCCAAGAAACTTTTCCTCTCCCGTTGTAGGAAAGTACCATCTTGCCTGGCATGTTACCCCCATATTTCACTGTATATATTTTGTTTTAGTCTATGTGTCACTGGAACCCTGCCAGGCAGGGCCCCAGTGCTCATAAGTATGTGCCCTGTATGTGTTCCCTGTGTGATGCCTAACTGTCTCACTGAGGCTCTGCTAACCAGAACCTCAGTGGTTATGCTCTCTCTGCTTTCCAAATTTGTCACTAACAGGCTAGTGACCAAATTTACCAATTCACATTGGCATACTGGTACACCCACATAATTCCCTAGTATATGGTACTGAGGTACCCAGGGTATTGGGGTTCCAGGAGATCCCTATGGGCTGCAGCATTTCTTTTGCCACCCATAGGGAGCTCTGGCAATTCTTACACAGGCCTGCCAGTGCAGCCTGAGTGAAATAACGTCCATGTTATTTCACAGCCATTTACCACTGCACTTAAGTAACTTATAAGTCACCTATATGTCCAACCTTCACCTAGTGAAGGTTGGGTGCAAAGCTACTTAGTGTGTGGGCACCCTGGCACTAGCCAAGGTGACCCCACATCGTTCAGGGCAAATTACCCAGACTTTGTGAGTGCGGGAACACCATTACATGCGTGCACTGTACATAGGTCACTAACTATGTACAGTGTCACAATGGTAACTCCGAACATGGCCCTGTGACATGTCTAAGATCATAGAATTGTCACCCCAATGCCATTCTGGCATTGGGGGGACAATTCCATGATCCCACGGGTCTCTAGCACAGAACCCAGGTACTGCCAAACTGCCTTTCCGGGGTCTCCACTGCAGCTGCTGCTGCGGCCAACCCCACAGACAGGTTTCTGGCCTCCTGGGGTTCAGGCAGCCCTGGCCCAGGAAGGCAGAACAAAGGACTTCCTCTGAGAGAGGGTGTAACACCCTCTCCCTTTGGAAATAGGTGGGAAAGCTGGGGAGGAGTAGCCTCCCCAAGTCTCTGGAAATGCTTTGATGGGCACAGATGGTGCCCATCTCTGCATAAGCCAGTCTACACTGGTTCAGGGATCCCCCAGCCCTGCTCTGGTGCGAAACTGGACAAAGGAAAGGGGAGTGACCACTCCCCTGACCTGCAGCTCCCAGCGGAGGTGCCCAGAGCTTCTCCAGTGTGTCCCAGACCTCTGCCATCTTGGAAACAGAGGTGTCTGTGGCACACTGGACTGCTCTGAGTGGCCAGTACCAGCAGGTGATGTCAGAGGCTCCTTCTGATAGGCTCTTACCTCTCTTGGTAGCCAATCCTCCTTCCTAGGTAGCCAAACCTTCTTTTCTGGCTATTTAGGATCTCTGCTTTGGGGATCTCACTAGATAATGAATGCAAGAGCTCATCAGAGTTCCTCTGCATATCCCTCTTCACCTTCTGCCAAAGGATCGACCACTGACTGCTCATGATGCCTGAAAAACCGCAACAAAGTAGCAAGATGACTACTAGCAACCTTGTATTGTTCCTGCTGGCTTTCTCGACTGTTTGCAGGTGGTGCATGCTCTGGGGGCAGCCTGCCTCCTCTCTGCACCAGGAGCTCAGAATAAATCTCCTGTGGGTCGACTGAATCTTTCCCCTGCAACCGCAGGCACCAAAAGATTGCATCACTGGTCCACTGGGTCCCCTCTCAGTACGACGAGCGTGGTCCCTGGAACTCAGCAACTCTGTCCAAGTGACTCCCACAGTCCAGTGACTCTTCAGTCCAAGTTTGGCGGACATAAGTCCTTGCCTCCCCACGCTAGACTGCATTGCTGGGTACCGCATGATTTGCAGCTGCTCCAGTTCCTGTGCACCCTTCCAGGATTTCCTTTGTGCACAGCCAAGCCTGGGTCCCCAACACTCTAACCTGTAGTGCACAACCTTCTGAGTTGTCCTCTGGCGTTGTGGGACTCCCTTTTGTGACTTCGCGTGGACTCCAGTTCACTCTGCTACCAAGTGCCTGTTCAGGTACTTCTGCGGGTGCTGCCTGCTTCTGTTAGAGATCCCTGACTTGCTGTGTGCCCCCTCTGTCTCCTCCTCCAAGTGGCGACATCCTGGTCCCTCCTGGGCCACAGCAGCACCCAAAAACCTCAACCGCGACCCTTGCAGCTAGCAAGGTTTGTTTGTGGTCTTTCTGCGTAAGAATACCTCTGTAAGCTTCACCGCGACGTGGGACATCCATCCTCCAAAGGAGAAGTTCCTAGCTCTCTTATTTCTTGCACAACTCCAAGCTTCTTCCAACAGGTGGCAGCTTCCTTGCACCCTCAGCTGGCATTTCCTGGGCTCCTGCCCACTCTCAACACTGTTGCGACTATTGGACTTGGTCCCCTCGTCTTACAGGTACTCAGGTCCGGAAATCCACTGTTGTTGCATTGCTGGTGTGTGTTCTTCCTGCAGAATCCCCCTATCACGACTTCTGTGCTCTCTGGGGGTAGTAGGTGCACTTTACACCTACCTTCCAGGGTCTTGGGGTGGGCTATTTTTCTAACCCTCACTGTTTTCTTACAGTCCCAGCGACCCTCTACAAGCTCACATAGGTTTGGGGTCCATTTGTGGTTCGCATTCCACTTTTGGAGTATATGGTTTGTGTTGCCCCTATAACTATGTGCTCCTATTGCAATCTATTGTAACTTTACACTGCTTGCATTATTTTTCTTGCTATTACCTGCATAATTTTGGTTTGTGTACATATATCTTGTGTATATATCTTATCCTCATACTGAGGGTACTCACTGAGATACTTTTGGCATATTGTCATAAAAATAAAGTACCTTTATTTTTAGTACTTCTGTGTATTGTGTTTTCTTATGATATTGTGCATATGACACCAGTGGTATAGTAGGAGATTTACATGTCTCCTAGTTCAGTCTAAGCTGCTTTGCCATAGCTACCTTCTATCAACCTAAGTTGCTACAAACACCTCTTCTACACTAATAAGGGATAACTGGACCTGGCACAAGGTGTAAGTACCTCTGGTACCCACTACAAGCCAGGCCAGCCTCCTACACCCATGCAGACCTGTTCCAACCCACTGCCCCACGCCGTTTTGTCCCCAAACATGCCCACCTTCTTGCCCTTTCCGCTCCTTCCACATCACAGCCCAACCCGGTCCAGCCTTCCCATTGCCCCTTCCCCGGTGAAGAAGGCCCGTTCAGAGCCTAGGCCGTCTAGCTCCACCCGAGCCAAACAGCCCCCACCCCCTTCAAAGGAGAAGCCCACCCCACCCCAACCTCCTCACTCAAGTCAAAGTCCCACCCCCTTCGAAAATCCCCATCCCCAACGCCCCACCCTCCTTCCATGAGGTGCCGGATTCCCCATATGGTGCACCGTTCTGTGGAGTACCCAGCACTTGTGGGAGTCAGGTGTGGCCAGTTGTGGCCAAGGACAATGTGAACTTTATGGACTGGCCATTGTCCCTGTTGGCACTGTTTAGCTCAGTGAGCTACTAATTAAAGTTTCTGTGTGGCCTGTGTTTGGGCTGCACGCAGTTCCACCCTGGTGTTTGTTTACATTTTTTATGGGTGTGGTGCTATTGTATGTACTATGGTCAAGTTGCAGTGGCCTTCAGTCGGTTACGTATCTCTTGGTGTGGGGTGTCTGACTTGTGCTGCTGGGAAGGGTTGGGGGGGCGTTGCAGAGTGGGTGGAGTGGGTGGGTATGTAACTGTGCCCTTTCCTCCCTTGTGTCGTAGGTTGCGGTACTTACCGTCATCGTCTTCATCAGCGGTCTCGGTCGTGAAGGTATATGGCAAGGAGCAAGGCTGGCATGATCAGCAGCTCTCTCTCCTTTGCTGCTGCTGTACGTTTTGTGGAACTTCGGTGAGTCTTTCCTTCTATTTGTTTAATTTCCGTCTGGCTTTGTGTGGCGGTGGTTCCTGCCCCGGAGCTGGCGGCGGAATGGTGGTTCAAAATTTGATGGGCGGGTTGGGCCTGTCCGACGGGCTGTGGGCGGACTCTGCCGTCGTCAGCGGGACTCCTTTCCTGGCGGTTGGTGGTGCGCGGGATGCGTGTGTTTCGTTTGGATCATTATTTGCCGATCCGGCCCACTCCCCTGTTGGCGGTTTCTACCGCCACCACCGGCGGGGCAGAACGGACCACTGTGTTCTTATTGAGGGCCTTAATTTCTAACTGAGGTATTATCTTTTTTTATTTTCAAATAGAAAATCCAGCTTTGCGATATTCCTTTTGAAAAAAAAAACTTTGTGGTGTTGACGGAGCCCTGCACCAAACTGAGAAACCATTAACAGAACCACCGTGATGGTGGTACCTGCCTATGCTTTAGAAATGACTACCTCAACCTGTGGGAACAGTGTGACGAGTGCCATCACAATGCACACCAAGCTTGTGTGGTGGGCGCTAGTTGGCCTCTAATGGGAGATTAGGAGAGAGAAGCAGAGCAGCCAGGACAGGTATGACAGCTAAGACAAGAGCAGTCCGCAGTGATCCTTGTGTGCTGAGCAATTTTCATGGGATAAAAATAACAGGAAGATCATTGTAGTGGTTAATGTACTTACTGGAGAGGTCTGTGTTTAGTCTAGTCACATTTTTGACACCTCATAAAGTAGCACAGAATGTTAGTGTGCCGGTGGAAAAGCAAAACTTGTAACATGAAGACTTCAAATTTGCATTTTTTAGCTAGGACAGTGGGCTACTGCTTTTGTCAAAGTGATCCTTTTGTGACCCGTAGTTCTTAAGTTACAATCCTTCTGATATAGTAAAGTGAGCTATTAACTGGCATTAAATAGTGGCATGTAAACTTCAAGGAGTAGGATTAGAAACTTACTGTTTTTCTTTCTCAATTTACTTATTCTTAGGTTGCTAAATGTGCTCTTTTTGATAGTAATGAATTCTTAATAGCCTAGACAACTCCAACCACTTTGTTACATTTTAAATCCATGGTATGTATTTCTCCAGATCAAGTAATCTTACCAAATAATGCTTTCCAGTATAGGTGATATGTGACTCCCATGATTGTAGCCCTCCTTGTCTTGTGTAACATTTCCTATACATTGATTTACACACTTGCATGATTCAATGCACTGCATAATGTGTATGTGTGCTGTAAAGTGGTCTGACACCCTGCATTAGGTTAGGTAGCAACATACATTAAATACATAAATGTGAGAGCGGGGCTATGGAGAGATGAGGATCACTTTTGCAGGGTGCTGGTATGGAAATCTGTTGTGAAAGAAATCATGGGGGAACCATGAAAGAATATTGCAAAAGGTGATACCAACACTAAAGCCAGCCATTAAGGGTGCTGGAATGATGGTATCAAAATATTCTGTAGAAAAACCTCTGCAGTGCAGATGCAGCATTTTGGCTCTCCTTGTCCCTTGTTTGCCTTCCTCGTGCATCACAAACCTTTCTAATAAGATGCCCACTTTTCCTTTTACATGTTCCAAGTATCAAACTGGTGTGCCTCAGAGTGAAACAGATGTGGCCATTATGCTTTTTAATCAGGGGCTTGTGGTGCAGAATCATAGTGAAAGGGTCTTTTGGCATGGTACTGAGTTGCATATTGTCACAATGTGAGGTGCATGTTTAAGGACAAAGCTCAGAGTCCAAGATCAAAGTCATTAGATATTGGGTAATGGGGAATTCAAAGAGTTGTTCAAGGTTAAAGATTTATGATGCACGGTCAAAGGATTTAGTGCATGATCTACGGATAGGGAACATGGTAAAACTGCCATTGTCAAAACATCCTGCTGCATGGTTAGTGAAATGTGGTACATAGTGAATGTATTATGGTACATAGATTTATCAACACAGTGTGTTACACCTGTCAGTCTTAAGCTGATCTTCCTTTTTTTTAATCATCTTTATTGGCATTTCAACAATAGACAGTGGTACAGGATATACATCATCAATGCACAGCATGAAATGTATAGTGACCTCTTACAGTCTGACAATCATGGCAACCTCTGTACCATTCCAGTTTAAATGTAGCCAAGCTCACGTCACTTCCTGGCCTAGAGCAGATTAAGCAAGAGGTGGTCCAGTTCCTGGAAAACACCACAGGAGACCTCATACACAGTGCCCTGCAATACATACAGACAGTGAGGGAGTAGTACAATTTTTATGATTGTATTTTCCACACTAAGGAGAATTTCAGAGTATTCCAAAATGAAATGGGCAGGCGGAGGCTGGCTAGTACATGATCCATATTAAGAGTGTGGCACTGATGTACTCTGTGTGCTGTGTGCATGTCTGTCTTCCACTGAAGGTCCGCTGCGAAGAGCTGCTCAAGCTCCATCACCTTCAGTTGCCACACCAGGATGAACACAAAATTTGAGCGATTCACATCATCCCAAGAGTTCTCTGAACTCTCTCAGCACATTCAACATAATCAGGGCTGATATGCCAGGTTGGCGAAAGTATACCATTTCACCATCCACATATAATAACACTACATGCATTGTCAGACCCACTTGGATCCCTAGTTAAGTAACACTTGTCGCAATCTATTGCCATCAGCTCCATTGCCAGGATGGATAGAAGGGGGAACAAGGACAGGCTAACCTACTGGGTAACCCGCTGTAAGTGAAACCCTCAGGCACTATGCGTCCCGTTTAAGGCTTGTCTTCCTTCATACTTTTTGCCTTTTCCCCTCCTGTTTTGCTAAATTCATTTTTTTTTGCCCTTAGGACTCTGCAACTTTACCACGGCTAACTAGTGCTAAAGTGCTTGTGCTTACTCCCTAAAATATGGTAAAATTGTCTTACATCTGATTAGCATACTTAATTTATTTACAAGTCCCTAGTAAAGTGGTATAACACATCCAGGGTGGGTGAATTAAATGCTACTAGTGGGCCTGCAGCACCTATTTTGCCACCCACTTAAGTACCCCCTTTAAACATGTTGCAGGCCTGCCATTGCACCCTGTGAGCAGTTTTAAATTGTCATTTTGACTCAGCAGAATAAGCATTTTTTCAAGCTAAGAAATGCCTTTTAAATATATACAAGTCACCCTTAAAGTAGGCCTTAAACAAATCACAGGACGGGATGCATTGTATATAAAAAGGTGGAATTGTGTTTTAGGTTTTACATGGCCTAGTAGTGAAAAACCCACAAATAGTTTTTCCGTACTGTGAGGTCTACCTCCACTTAGGATAACAAGTGAATAACTTATTACAATTAATAAGGGATAACTTCTGTTTGGATGTAGGTGGAAATGTCATGTTTAATACCTAGGAATTTGGAATTTAAAATCGTCTTTAGTGGCAAAGTTGAATTTTAAGTCACAATTCTGAAAATGCCACTTTTTAGAAAGTTGACATTGTCTTGTCCTAACCATTTGGAGCCTGCATGACTAGGTGCAGTTGGCCACACAGTAGACAGCATAGGTTTTGGTAGGATGGGGATCTGAGCTGTGCACAGTCCCATGTGCACTTCAAAGACATTTCTTCAGCTCACACACAAGGAACTTCACAATAGCATATTATGAATGCAGATAGGCTAGCTCCAGGGCAGGGGGGCAGGGAATTTCAGGTTCCTCCTACGGGTGAAAAACTCCCAAAGTTTCTTCTATTTCAAATGGGGTACTGCATAGAAATATTGAACCCGAAAACCCACTCTTCAGTACACTCCTGGTCCTGAGGATACTACAGAAGAAAGACTGCCCTGCTTCCAGAGGAATTGGCTGCCCTGCTACCTGAGGCCTGCCCTGCTGTATTAGAAGCAAGTCTGAAGCTGCCTCCTTTATCCTGGGTCACCTGAGTGACTCCAAGGGTCAGCTGGCTGACCTCCTGTTCTGAGCTACAGGGACACAACAAGCTCCAGAAGCCTCTCTGCAACTGTCCAGCAGACCTGATGCACCAGACCTGCCTGAACCTGCAACTGGCCCTGACTGAAACCTGCTGGCCTTTGCTGGGGTGCAGTTCCTGATCCCTAAGTGGTACCTCCCCAGGTTCTGGGCTCCTGGCTGCCATCAGAGAGAGCTCCTCCTGGCCTAAGTGAATATTCCATCAAATCTGGAGCAAAGCAACACAAAGCTCCACAAGGCCTTGCTGCACAGCTGCAAGCTTCCTCTGAACTAACAACAAGGGATGCAAAGCCCCACAAAGCTTTGCTGCTCAACTGCAGCTCATCTAAATTGAGGCTGGGTGATGCGAAGCCTCACTGCATACCTGCCATCTTCATGAGAACTGACGTTAATCAACGAAAACCCTATAAAGCCTTGCTGCATGCACAGCTTCATCAAATGATGCAAACTCCTCACAGGCTGCACACCAAGGACATAAGGTAGCACTCCCAGCAGGACACACTTAGAATTGTGCCCAGCCTCAACTCGAAAGTGGAAGGCCTGAACTTATGTCTTTGTCCCAGGACAATGCGACCAGATACCCTCAGCTGGCGCTTCTTACACTACTTTTATTTAAATCTTTAAAATTGCATATCTCCAGTTATACTGATTGTATGTTTTGCTGTTTTGATCTCAAATAATTTATCAAAATGTACCCTATTTTTTTAAATTGGCGTGAGTTTTTTCTTGTGTTTTGTTTTCACTTTATTACTGTTCTGGTGCTGTATGAATGCTTTACACATTGCTTCTGTTAAATCTGACTGATTTTGTGCCAAGCTACCAGAGTGTTAAGCACAGGTTAATTTAGTGACTGTTTGTGGGTCACCCAGGCAAAGATTGTGGATATTGCTTGAGAAGGGCTCACACACCCCTCAACCAACCCAGATTCTAACAATGGTGGAAGTGTTGAAATTCAGTACTTTTGCTAGAGTATTACCACACATTGATTAGTATAACACTAAAATCTGAGATAAATAATTGATACCATAGTTTTTTGATTGACTAGTTTTCAATTTTCTAACTTTAAGTTTGCCTCACCTATTTATAGCTACAGTGGAATGGATCTAACCAAGATTGATGTACTTAGCAAGGCTGAGATGCAGAAGCTCTGCAAAGAAAGAAGGCTGAGCATATGGAATAAAGCCACAAAAGGTGACCTTCAGTGTAGCTTTCCATTCCTATGAGGAGGTCAAGAAGATGCAGTCCATCCCAGTGGAGACAGAAACTGACATCCCTGAGGAGGAGGAAGTGAACTTAGAGGAAGAGGAGGAAGGGGTATGGTCCTGGAACCTGAGATGCAACTACTTGAAGATGAAGACATCTTACCTGTGGGAGATGAGTACACTGCCAAAGCAATGGGCCATGTGTCCTTCTAAAGCCTGTACTGTGAGCTGCTGGCAGATAGGTCCAACTACAGATGGGTAATATTAAACTATAGTAGAAGAAGCTGGCTCATGCAAGGAGCCTGAAGGAGATGGAACTCAAAGCCAAGCAAATGGCAGTTTTTTGATTGACTAGTTTTCAATTTTCTAACTTTAAGTTTGCCTCACCTATTTATAGCTACAGTGGAATGGATCTAACCAAGATTGATGTACTTAGCAAGGCTGAGATGCAGAAGCTCTGCAAAGAAAGAAGGCTGAGCATATGGAATAAAGTCACAAAAGGTGACCTTCAGTGTAGCTTTCCATTCCTATGAGGAGGTCAAGAAGATGCAGTCCATCCCAGTGGAGACAGAAACTGACATCCCTGAGGAGGAGGAAGTGGGCTTAGAGGAAGAGGAGGAAGGGGTATGGTCCTGAAACCTGAGATGCAAACTACTTGAAGATGAAGACATCTTACCTGTGGGAGATGAGTCCACTGCCAAAGCAATGGGCCATGTGTCCTTCTAAAGCCTGTACTGTGAGCTGCTGGCAGATAGGTCCAACTACAGATGGGTAATATTAAACTATAGTAGAAGAAGCTGACTCATGCGAGGAGCCTGAAGGAGATGGAACTCAAAGCCAAGCAAATGGCAGTATCTAGCAGCAGTGGTGACAGCACTCCAGTCCAGTGTTTGGACAAAAAATCAGTAAACAATTATCATGATACAAAATTATTGTGTAAAGAAAATTGTTCTGTCAAAAAATATGGGCTAAAAGAAATATCATAGATAAAAATCTCATTTTAAGTGTTTTTAATATTGTTAAGAATGTTGATTTAGAAAGCATTGTTTTATGTAATATCATTTGTAAATGTTACTTTGTATGTAATTTATTAGAGTATGTTTGCTATCATATGTTTAATATTTGTTTATTTATGTTTTAGGAAGATAATTTATTAATTAAGAAATTTCTGAAATTAGTGTTTTTAGTTCTTCTTGTGTCTAACAATAATGGATTTATATTTTGCTTAGTGGCAGGGCATTGGGTTTTCAGGGGATAAGAGTGGGGAGATTATTAAAATGTGGGTATGTTAATTTAAATGTTATGTTCATTATTTTCATGAAATACAAAGTCGTATATAAATTTTTTTACCTACATTAATCATTTTAATAAATAATAGTTCATAACGTTTATAATATGTATTAATACTATCAAATAAAACAATATTAATTGCTAATTGTAAAATAATGAATACAATTATATCACATCTCTGAAAAATAAATTGTTCCTTTATGTGGTTATTGAACTCCACAGTGACTTGGAATATTCTTACTATGTACTGCAGGGGGTGCTTAATCTCTTATATTATTCCCTACTCTGCCATAAAAAAACCTTATTTTATATTTCTTTTGCAATATGCTTTGTGTCTCCTTGCCTATTTTTGTATGCATGCCTTCTCTAATGCAACATAACAAAAAGAAAATAAAAACTCACAATGTCTATTTCAGCACATAGACAAAGGACTAATTGGGAAATGGATATTCATACCTTTCTGTTTCCTAAGATTTGCTGTGCACTAGTGAACTTTATGGGAATATTACACTCAAAGGCAGCATGATTAACTAACCTAATTGCCTAGAGATGACTTGTGTTTGCCTGAGTATCCTCTCCATGTCTGCCTCTCTGCTTTGGTGTCCCCTGATACGGCTTCTTTTATCTCCTGCATGTATATTGATGATTTAAGTGAAAAAACACTTGTCCACCCCTCAGGCATTAGATGTTGCCCTTTACATTGGGCAAACTTAATTTAATTTGCAAGACGTCCAGAAAGTGTAGCATATAGACACAGATTGCTAGGGACATCAAAGGTCATTCCTCTCAACGACTCACCGATCGTCCCTATTTTAAAGGGGGGAGCAGGAGAGATGTCCATACACCTGCTGGGACAGTATAGTTTAATCTGGAATTGCTGTGTGGTGGAGAAATTCCTTAACTGAGTGTTTGAACCATCAGTTTATTATAACTTTAATAAGTACAGACCCTCACTTGAGCACATTTGTTCTCGGATAAAAGAAATGAAAAAAGAAAGATACTCCTTTAGATTTTGTGGGTTTTCTTGATGACCAGTCTCTTGAGATGGGCATCCTGAATTCTCTTAACTATTGGACTATGTGTCAAAGAACTAAGAATCTATGGATATAAGAGAGGGGAGAAAGTGATATTGACTTTCAGCTCCTTGTCTGTGTTGCCCGGGGGACTACTTGCACTCCCCAGACAGCCTCAAGGAGAGGCGGTAGGTGAGCAATGCTTCACCAGTCAGGCACATAATTAGGGTGTTCTCTTCCCGCAGCATGGGACAATCAGCTCTTTGGCTACACTGCCTGGGGGATGAACTACACTCCCCAGACAGCCTCAAGGAGAGGAGGTAGGGGAGCAACACTGCATGGGTCAGACACATAACTATCCTGCTTTCTTCCCGTGGCATGGGACATTCAACCCTGTGGCCACACTGCTTTTTGGATGAACTACACTCCCCAGACAGCCTCAAGGATGGGAGGTGGGGCAAGAAATGCTGCACTGGGCAGGCACATAATTAGTCTGCTTTCTTCCTGTGGGACGCCTCTGGGATGCACACAAGACCAGGCCAAAAGCAGGCCCATCTGTGCCTGTCAGCCACCCACAGAGGTAAGGGAGGGGCCCCCCTTCATCATGCTCCTTTACTCACCCTTTTGTTCTACAAGCTCCAGTCTGTGAAGAGATGGGAAAAAGGAAATCCAAGGTCACCCGTCCAGGTAAAGAAGCCACAGTCACTCCAAGTATCAATCTACTTCACTAATTGTATGGAGGTGATAAATGAAGAGATTTGCAATGTGGAAGATAGTCTGGTTAGTAGGCAGTGGCTATAAAAAAGGGAAAGTAATAAGTCCAACTGTTTGCCCTTCCAGAAGCAAACTCCGCAAGCAAAGGTCCATATGTCTTTCTTGGGCAGATAACCCATTTATTCAGCATGAATCACAGTGTATTGGTCCTGATTCCACGGGAGACTATTTGAATCTGTCCCCTGCTAAGAAAACTAAGGGGGCTGTAAAGTTGAATCCCATTCCTAAGAAGAAGGGGGTGACTGCAGAACAAGAAACAATCCAAGGCCTATAAGGGATACGGGCATAACAGAGCATATGTGTTTGGACATTGCATCTCTTAAACACACTCTGTTGGACACCATGGGCATGGTATTATGTTCATTGGACTATGATAAGAGGCTCATTTGATCAGGTATTTAGGAGGATTGACCCTCTGGAGGGAAGGTTGGGGGACGGGGTTGAATAAGTCCTAAATCCACCACAAACACCTGTAGCATGACAAGAGAGCCAGGGTAGTGTCATGGTGAATTGGGTACCTTATAACCACCAAATAAAAGAACTGGAGGGTAAGACAAGGCTGCTAGTAAGGGGGGATAAGACTAAGGACAGGAGGCAGAGAGAGCACCAGTCATGAGGAATGAAGCTAGGAAGTCATTACACGGTCCATGCACAGAGATCGCCTTGCTTGAGTGAAGAGTCACCCATACCTCATCCAGACATTTTTTTACAACTACCCTCAGAGGTTACACAATTGTGTGATCATATTATAGGGGGTGCCCAGGCTAAGGCTGGAAAACAAGAAGGTTGGAGTGAGTGAAAGAATAAGGCTAGCTAAGTTTGAGAACCCAAACTTGTTAAACTTTGTTGGTAACCACTCGAGCTTGTGCTTCAAAGAAGCTTGAGTGATAAAGTATTTTGGTCTGGAAGGGTTTCCCTCCTTTTGTTCACCAGTGATTAAATCAAATCAGGAGAGAGCCAAAGGAAGCCTAGCAATTTTGTCATCCTGAAGCATTCTTGGCAGCATCCCAAAGAAGACTGTGCAAACCTTACTGTATCAGATTATCAGGGTAAATCTGTAGGGTTCAATGGACTTGGTTTTAGTCAATCATTGCAATAATAATTTTGACTGTTCAAGGGAGAATGTGGTAAAGGAGCTGGAACGTGACCTTGCAAAGATGTTAGAAAAAAGGGGTAATTATTGCTATGTTATCCTACTTGAGAATTTCAATATATCAATCTTGCTAAGGTAGTTTGTGACTGACAAATAGGTGACAGGATGACATGTTTTTCACATGACAGCTATAGGAATGTTTTGAATAATCTCATAATGCAAATGAACTTGTGTTTTATTAGTATTTGCCACTCGTACGGTGTACATTTGCCAACCTACATTAGTAAGAATTGATCCAGTACAACTGACTTTATGCTTTTCTCAAAGAATCGCATACCTTTGGTTGATGAATTTCAAATAGTGCCAAACTGCATTAGTGACCACAATCCACTTCTGTCGACAATGTATTGGGCCTTTCAGGGATTCAAGCCGAGTTTACCAGGTCAGAAACTAGAGGTGGGAAAAAGGAATTGCCTAATGCTGAAGTGGGATAAAATTGACTCTGTGAAGATCCTAGGGGTCGTTATTAGGAGTGAACGTGAATAGGTGAACATTTGGCTAGAAGAGTCATCCTAGGGGGAGGCAGTTGCAAGGGCCTATATGGAGACTGGCAAGTTTATAAAAGTGGCCTTATTGGCCCAACCCAGCGAGAGCTTGTGGAAGGTGAATGGGTAGTGCAATGCACATTGTACAAATGACCACAAGAAACGTAAGGAGGAATTGAAGGTGAAACCTAGGGACACCAGGAAGGACATACAATGCAGGAACTGTATAAAGATGTCCTGAAGAGACGGAGGGACACCATAAAAGATGAAGCCTGGTAGTCGCTGCAAAGAGCATGTAAGGATTCTGACAGGATGGCCTTTTGGAGAGTGGTCAATGCACCAGAAGTGGAAACCGTTATTTCCAGGAGGCCTGGGTGAAGCACATTGCAGATATCTATGCAATCTAAGGTGATCAGGCAGGAGTGAATGGGAAGTCTCTATGGGATGATTCCCACAGCCTTGAAATGGTGCAATTGGAAGTGAGCATGAGATTTGAAACTCTATTATTAGTGGTAAGACAAAGAAAGTGCAACAGCCCTGTGGTCTACCCTTGGATATGTTTAGGGTGAATATTGGCTTTTGCGCCCCATTAATTGTGATATCCAGTGCGGGTTCTGTAAGGAACTAGGCACCATTGAAAATGGCCTGAATCTTTATCTCCTGATCCACCAATGTAGGAAGTTGGCTCTGTATATATCACAAAGTGAAAGATAGCGTGCACAGAGTCCAAGGGTTCCCCTTAGAGGTTGATAGTAGCAAAATGAGATAATACTAATGCTCTATTTTTTTGGTAGTGTGGTCGAGCAGTGGGCTTATCAGAGGGTAGTCTTAAGCATTTGTTGTACACACACAGGCAATAAATGAGGAACACACACTCAAAGAATTAACTCCAGGGCAATAGTTTTTATATAGAAAAATATATTTTCTTAATTTATTTTAGAACCACAAGATTAAAGATTTGAAGTAAATACATAAAATGCAAGGTACTCCACACAGGTAAGTAGGGAAACAGTAGTACACACAGTTTAGGTTAAAATGGCAATAAGCTATTTTAAAAGTGGACACAGTACAAAAATCAACAGTTCCTGGCGGAGGTAAGTATGGTTAAGTTTCTGAGGTAAGTAAAGCACTTACAAGTTCAGTCTCCTGGGCATAGGCAGCCCACCGTTTGGGGTTCAAGGCAACCATAAAGTCACTGTACCAGCAACACAGGGCTGATTAGGTGCAGATGTCAAAGGAGGGCCCAAAATACATAGCCGTCTATGGAGAACAGGGGTGCTCCGGTTCCCGTCTGCTGGCAGGTAAGTAGCTGCGTCCTCCGGGAGCAGATCAGGGGAGTTTTGTAGAGCACTGGGGGGGACACAAACAGGCACACAAAATACAACCTCAGCGGCACAGGGGCGGCCGGGTGCAGTGTGCTAAGTTGGCGTCAGGCTTGCTATAGGAAGCAATGGAGGGACCTGGGGGTCACATAGGCGATGCAGACAGGGCACATGTGGGCTTCTCGGACCAGCCACCAACTGGTCTAGGGTTAGGGCTGGTTACTCCTGCACTGGAAGTTGGTTCCTCTCAGTCCTGGGGGCTGCGGGTGTAGTGCTTGGTCCAGGTGTCAGGTTCCTTGGTACCAGGCAGTTGCAGTCAGGGGGAGCCTCTGGATCCTCTCTGCAGGCGTCGCTGTGGGTGTGCAGGGGGGGTTGTCTCAGATTACTCACGTAGTCGCAGTCACCTGGGAGTCCTCTCCGTAGTGTTTGTTCTCTGGAGCTGAAGCCGGGGGAGTCGGGTGCAGAGTGCGAAGTCTCACACTTCCGGCACGAAGAGTGAGTTCTTTAAAAGTTGCTTCTGTGTTGCAAATATGTTGCTGTTCTTGAACAGTGCCGATGTTCTCTGGAGTTTCTTGGTCCTTCGGGTTCAGGGCGGTCCTCTGAGTCCTTAGAGGTCACTGGTCCCTGTCAGATGAGTCGCTGTGCAGGTTGTTTGAGTCTGGAGACAGATCGGTAGGGCTGGGGCCAAGTCAGTTGGTGTCTCCGTCGTCTAAGCGGGGCTTTCAGGTCAGCAGTCCTTCTTCTTGTTGTAGGTTGCAGGAATCTGATTTCCTGGGTTCTGGGTCACCCCTAAATACTAAATTTAGGGGGATGTTTAGGTCTCGGGACAATAGCCAATGGCTCCTGTCCTGGAGGGTGTCTATACCCTCTCTGTGCCTCCTCCCTGAGGGGAGGGAGGCACATTCCTAATCTTATTGGGGGAATCCTCCAAACTCAAGATGGAGGATTTCTAAAGGCAAGGGTGTCCTCAGCTCAGGACACCTTAGGGGCTGTCCTGACTGGTGGGTGACTCCTCCTTCTTTTTCTCATTATCCTCTCCTGCCTTGCCGCCAAAAGTGGGGGCAGTGGCCAGAGGGGCAGGCATCTCCACTGGCTGGGATGCCCTGGGGTGCTGTAAAAAAAGGCATGAGCCTTCGAGGCTCACCCCTAGGTGTTATAGTTCCTGCAGGGGAAGGTGAGAAGCACCGCCACCCAGTACAGGCTTTGTTCCTGGCCACAGAGTGACAAAGACACTCTCCCCATGTGGCCAGAAACTCGTTTGTTTGTGGCAGGCTAGAAGAAACTGGTCAGCCTAGCACTAGGAGTTGGACTGGTATTCAGGGGGCATCTCTAAGATGCCCTCTGGGTGCATTTTACAATAAATCTCACACTGGCATCAGTGTGCATTTATTGTGCTGAGACGTTTGATATCAAACTTCCCAGATTTCAGTGTAGCCATTATGGAACTGTGGAGTTCGTGTTTGACAAACTCCCAGACCATTCACTCTTTCTGGCTACCCTGCACTTACAATGTCTAAGGTTTTGCTTAGACACTGTAGGGATATAGTGCTCATGCACATATGCCCTCACCTGTGGTATAGTGCACCCTGCCTTAGGGCTGTAAGGCCTGCTAGAGGGGTGACTTACCTATGCCACAGCTGTGTGTGCGGTGGGCATGGCACTCTGAGGGGAGTACCATGTCGACTTAGTCATTTTCTCCCCACCAGCACACACAAGCTGTGAGGCAGTGTGCATGTGCTGAGTGAGGGGTCCCCAGGGTGGCATAAGATATGCTGCAGCCCTTAGAGACCTTCCCTGGCAACAGGGCCATTGGTACCAGGGGTACCATTTACAAGGGACTTATCTGTCTGCTAGGGCTGTGCCAATTGTGGGAACAAAGGTACAGTTTAGGAAAAGAACACTGGTGCTGGGGCCTGTTTAGCAGGTTCCCTGCACACTTTCAATCATAACTGGCATCAACAGAAGGCAAAAACGTCACAGGGTAACCATTCCAAGGAAGGCATTTCCTTACAATAAGTACACCATGGTGAAAAAAGTAGCAGTATATTTGGCATTTATGGACTTGTAAATGTGCCTTTGATAGCACCAACCAAAGCAAACTATGGAATCTTTTGTCTAGCATTGGGGTTGAGACACAAATTGTATTGTGTTTTAGTCTATTATACTCAGGGAATACATCCAGTGTTACAGAACATTTTAATGTGTAAAAAGGGGTGAGGCAGGGTTGCATCCTAGCCCCGTTTTTTTTTCCTTATATTAATAATAGAGGGAAGTTTTTGGAGGGTAACGTTTGTGATCTACTTATGATGCTGTATTTTATAAAATGGCCGTGTTACTGATGGTGTTTGATATGTATGTCAGTATGTATCTTCTCATTTTATATTTTTATCAAATTGTGTATTGTGATTATGAATGTACTTTTCAGGTTTAATTAAACAGAATAAAGAATTGCATTGAATTGACTAAATTGCATGCTTGCACCAATCCTTTTTCTGTTATATGTAAATAAGCTTGAGTCTGCTCTAGGTACAGTGGGGGCTGATGTACCTATTGTGAGTGGGAAGCCAATGCCAGCACTGCCCTATGCAGACAACGGTGTACTATTGGCTAGGATTGTCAACGACCTGAAATTGTTAATTAGGTCTATTGTCAACTTCATGGAGGAGTTAGATTTGCTGACTAATTTGTCAAAGACTAATATTATGATATGTTGGCCCAAATGTACTAAAATGTGTCTCATTTATGTTAATGGTCAATATATTGTCAGAGTTTCACAGTACCCATACCAGGGAGTTGTGTTTGACGATGGCTGTTCTTGTTCCCCATGCCTAGCATACAGGAGTGTTCAGTTTGCTCGTGCTGTGGGGTCAATTCTTGCTCTTTCAAATAATCTTGGGGGAAAGCCCTTTGGACCCATTTTTAGCAATTTATAAGAGAAAATGTCTGCCGTCCCTACTGTATGATGCCGGAGTGTGAGGCTACAGTCATACCACACAGGGCCAAGTGGAGGAAAATAGGGTTTGTCATAGGTTGTTGGGTGTTCCCCCTTCTACTCCGCATTACATTGTTAACCAGGAGATTGGCCTGGAGTATGTTGATGGCCTAATTAGCCTTGCTCTGCTAATGTTTTGGTGCTCCATATGGATTAATAAAGAGGCAATTATTGGAACATCATCATGGATTGCCTCTCATGCGATCAGGGAAAAAAATTCCCTATAATTAGATGTATATAGTCAATGACTCACGCCTTAGGTTACCCCTACATCTTTGACAACCCAGATACTATTCCTAAGAATGCTAAAGAGTGGTTGAAGGACCTGTTTTTGGCCTTTAGGAGGGACCAAAGGGAGAGGGTGGAGTATTTGAAGTCAACAATCAGGGACTTTTGCCTTGCCCAAACAGTTGATATTGTTGCCCCATGCCTGTTAATGGTTCAGAACCCCTGGGAACGGGCTTTACTTACATGGTTCTGGACCAATTCTATCAGATGGCAGCTATGATTTCCCTTGGTGCAATTTTCCCTGGAGATATTCTCTTATGCCCCTGTGAAGAAGCATTCCCCCAATACATTTTGCACTTAGTTTTTTTGGCAAATTTTATGCTTCAGTTACAAAACAATATTTAATCCCTCTACTATGAACTCTGGATTTTAAGAAATGTAGCGCTGCATTGTTATTTTTACAATAACTTGAGGGACCCCTGGTGTGCAGCACAGTTGGATCCTTTTTAAAGACAGCTATGTGCATGTGCAAATCAATACTTTTTCAAACTAAGTGTTTTGAGGAGGAATGATTTTGTATTCTGTGGCTTTATACCCTTGGGGTTTGTGATTAGTTTTTAGATGATGTATTAGTTTTAACAGGGGATTTATTGTGTTATCATATATTCTTATATTTTTCTGTATTTATTTTTTGTATTCTAAATGTGACTATTATGATCCATATGTATGTGCTCAAATAAAGTATTAAAGTAAGTTAAAGACTAAGGTCCTCATTATAAACATGGCGGTAATGACCGCTCTGCCAGCGGTGGTTGTCATTACCACAAACGGCATGGCGGTTCAGACCACTAAATGATGAACACAGTAGTGAACTGGCTGCACAGCAGCCAGTTCACTACTACCCACCGCTAGGCCAGATTTGACTGCCGGGCTGACTGTAGGCACTTTCGACCCAGCGGTGGAGGCCCGTCCGGCGGTGGGATAATGTTCCCATTTCCACCAGGGATTTCTGGCTGAAAGCATATGGGTGACAGGAATTTTCATTCCTGTCACCTGTATCTGACATGCCGGACCCTCCCTTGCCATAACCCCCACCCACCCCCCAAACCCCTAGAACTGTCCCACCTCTCACCCCAAACCCTGAAAAAATCCCCCATCCCTCCAATCTCCCTGTAGGCCCTCCCCACCCCTCCTCACCATCCTCCACCCCCTACCTCCATACAGGTCCCCCAAACCCCAAACACCCACATTCACATGCACCCATATTCCAAAATGCACACACACATTTATACATGCAGACACACATCCCCCTTCACAAACACACACGTACACCGCCATGCACACACTCAATCAACACACACCCCCACACCCCTCTTCCCCCCCTTCCCTCTCGGGCAGGACTTACCTGTTCCGTGGCGCTTCTCTAGAAGGGAACAGACTCCTAGGATGATGCTCCCCTGTCATCGCCCTGCCTCCACACACTACCACGCCTACGACTGCATCATTATAGGCGTGGTGGTGTCTGGACTGATGTGGCGGTGAGGGTGGAGCAGCATCCACCCCCGCCACCGACCGCTAGAATGGCGTATGGCGGCCCTCATCGCCATCAATGGAGGTGAGGCTCCATGCGTCAGGATATGGCGAGATGCCTGCCGCCGCCACTGGCGGTCCTCAGTCGACCTTCAGCATGGTCGGTGGCGGACTATCCCGCCAAGTTCAAAATGAGGGTCTAAACCAGTTATTTCATTATAGAACTGTACTGGAGTTCCTGCTATAAGTACAATTTTGGCATCTGGGGAATTTCCTCATGAATAAAAATGCTGTTGTATAATTATGTCACAGAAACACAAGCTTTGATAGCAATGTTTTTTTAGACCTGTTATATTAATGATGTAAGTTGCATTGCATATATCTATTATTCTGCAATTAGTGTGAAATATAAACATAGAGAAAATAAATTTTGATGAGTGATTATTGCTGTAGTTTAGCTCATATGCTTGGAAGAAATTGTGTATATAAAAGATGTGCATATTTAGGGCCAGATGTAGCAAACTTTTGCGAGTCGCAAATGGCCCGAATCGCAATTTGCGACGCCGCAAAATCGGAAATGGGATGCAAAAAAACCATTTCCGAATTGCAAAATGCGACACGAGCCATTACCGACTCGCAAAAATAGTGAACCCATTTTGCAACCCGCAAAGAGAAAGTCGCAATTTGCGAGTCACAAACCATATGAAATAGCAACTCGCAAATTGTGACTAGTCGCAAAAAGCCCATTTTAAACTTCCAATTTACCACTAACTCAGAGCAGGTGGTAACCATAACCAAAGTATAAAAGGGGACCCAGAAGGCACCTGGGCCACTCAAGATGGCGGAGATATATGTGATAGCAAGGAGGAGGAGAGCCCACACCGCACAGCAGATGAGGAGGAGGAGCCAGAGACAGGAGAAGATATACAGAACCAGACAGACACTTTTCCAACAAACTGACGAGGAGATATATGAGAAATACAGACTTAGCATTGCAGCAATACTAGATTTAATAGATTTACTCAATCCGCAGCTTCAACGCCAGACTGTGCACGGCAGCGTCATCCCCACACATGTGCAAGTGCTATGCTCACTGCACCTCTTGGCCTCAGGTAGCTATCAGGGGGTCATTGCCGTGGCAGGTGGGGTATCCCAAAGTGCACTCTCACGGTTCTTCAGAGCATTCCTAGATGCCATACTCACACACATGTCCAGATACATATACCTACCCAGGAATGAGGCAGAAATCAACAGCACCAAGTTGGAATTCTACTGGATTGCCAACTGACCGCATGTAATAGGTTGTGTATGCACTACGACCATGGATACTTACCCCGTACTTAACACCCAGTAATGAGACAGAGAGGCGATACAACAGTGCACATAGGAGGACCCGAAATATTATAGAGAGGACCTTTGGACTGTTGAAGGCCCTCCAGTATGCCCCAATAACAGCATTCAAGATCGTTGGCGCATGCGTTATACTGCACAACATTGCCACCAGACGTGGGCTACCTCTCACCCCAGAAGACCCAGATTCGGAGGATGACTAGCAAGAGCTACCACATAGCCATCATGGGGATAGAAGCGTTGGAAATCAAGGCAGACAGGGACGGGACCACATTGCAAACCAATACTTTGCAAGGTACGTGCTAACTGTCACCACACACACGGATGTCACACACAAAGAGTCCAGGTGTGAAGTGGAACAAACAGGAACTTTAATGATGTGAACCAATAAACTATTTACAGAAACTAAAGATCAGGGGCTGTAAAAGTCCACCTGCTAGGAGGACACATTAACCTTATGTGCCTCCAGTCAATGTCAGTGCGTAGCTCACACCCTACGCCGTGCTCGCCCAGCATGGCTGGTTCTGGAGCGTCTGCAGTGCCCTGCCGTGCGCTTCCACTACGCAACACCATGGTGTCTGTGGCTGAAGCACTACTTATGGTAGAGCCCTCCTCACTGTCTTGCGGCATGTCTTCCGCGCCCCTAGCCACCTGTTGTGCCTCCATCATGTCGACTGCATGGCTAATGCGTCCCAGCCGACGTGCCACCTCTCTGGCAAAGTGGCCCATGTCCACCTGTAGGCTGACTGTGTGCCTTGACAGCCCAGTGGTGTTTACAGCCAGCCGGACGATGGAGGCAGCTGTGCGGTCCAGGCGGTGGATGAGCTGCCGGTCACAGCGCCTTGCACCCTCTCTCTCCGTGACAAGTTCAGCCACCAGTTGTCTGATTGAGAGCGCAAGGTCACCAACATTGCTGTTTAGATGTTGCAGCTCAGTGTGGACCTGGTGCAGCCCTGTGGTTTGGTTTCGTTCCATGCGACGCATGGCCCCTGAAATAATTCTAATTTCCCTTGTCTGCAGGCGCTGACCATGGAGGAGTGCAGCCTCGGCGGCGGACAAGGAGGCGTCCCCTACTTCACCCTGTGGCACTGGAGGGACATTGAGACGTCGCCTGCGACGCGGTGGTGGTTCTGTGTCCTGTACGCTGGTACTGTGGCTGGGACCAGGTGCTGCCTCAATCTCCAGTATGGCCACTGGTGCATCTGGAGGGGACTCTGGTTGGGTGGTGCAGGTCCCTGTGGTGGCTGCTCCTGGCTCCTGTGCTGGCTGGTGGCTGACCTGTGGCCCCTGGACAGTGTGGCTGGAGGTGGTGTTGTGTGGGAGACCTGTGGGACATAGGGAACACACTGTCAGTATCTACCATCTGTTATATGCTTCCTAATAAACTGTTGCCTATCAGCTGCCTACTTGACTACATTGCCCATAATGCACCATGCAGGTGGTTGCTACTCTGAAATGGAGCTATTTTGGTTGTGCATGCTGCTGTGTACTAAGTGGGTGGGGGTATCGCAGATATGGGTGTACATGCATGTCTCATGGTACTCACTGGTTGATGGTCCTGGCGCTGACGTGTCCAGCTCTCCTATCCCGGACACTGCCTCTGGCTCCAGGGTCTCCTCCACTCTTTCCTCCAAGGGTGTGGGTGGTGGTATGGAAGATGGTCCTCCTCCAGTGCCCCTCATCTCCCGGAGCCGCTCTGCCACCCTCTCCTTGGTCCGGGAGCACAGGTCATACCACCTTTTCTTTAGTTCCTCAATACTCCTGTGGCTCACACCCATTGAATTTACTTTGTCTTGGATTTCACTCCAAATCCTCCTTTTTTCCTGCTCTGGCACACTGAGGGCTGCTCTCCCAAAGAGTTGATCATGGTGCTGGCAGCATTCCTCCGTCAGCACCTCCAGTTCTTTCTCTGCAAATTTTAGCTTTCTCTTCCTGGGTGTTTCTGCCATTGTAGCTGCTGTTCCTCCTGTTGGCTGTTCAGCAGTTGAAAAAGGGTGTGGTCCTCCCTCCTCCCAGGTGTATTAGTAATCTTCCTGGCTGTGATGTCATCATCAAGAGCCAGGAAGTGTTTTCCAGAGTGTTCTGCTGCACCTGCATTCAATTTGCGGCACAGTCCCAATTTGCGACACCCACTCGCAATTTGCGTGTTCGTTTTTAGTGCGGTCGTAAAAATCGACCTCGCAAACAGCGGACTCGCAATCTGCTGTGCGACTTCATTTGCGAGTCGCAAAATGAAGTAGCTTTTTCTTGTTGGACACCATTTTGCGAGTCGGAAATTGCGAGTCGCAACGACTCGCAATTTCCAACTCGCAAATTTTTTGCTACCTACATCTCGCCCTTAATTTTTTGGTTTAATAGTGTATAATAATGGATGTCTTCCGTTGTTTTTCAATCCAGAGTGTCATAATTGAGAATAAGGATACATTACATTACATTTGTTGGCTTGGTAATGTGATAGCTTCAAAATTGGGAGGGAATGCCTCATTATGCAAAGTTCATTGTGAAATTAGCATCAGGAATTCATGGATTTTTCATTTGTTTCAAACAACAATGTGGGCAAGTGCATTATTTGTGTCATCATCTCATTGATTTCTAAGTGGATGGATGTGCATATTTGACTCCATGCACCTAGTTATGGCCATCCAGCAAGGTATAGTTTGATTCCAGTAGCACAGTGAGCCCGGGACCTATGTCCCAGGTGAAACCTGACCTATGTTGCTTGTGTTATGGTTCGGGGAGGACCTGGCCTGGCCTGGCAGGTTGGACTGTACTATTCTAACGAAGAGCAGGGTCAAAACTGATTTGCATATGGCTGGGTCCAAACTGAGGTGGCATTGTGGGCAAAAAAATAATGGATTGGGATGCAGCTACGAGTGATTGCCAGTGGCTGAGATCAATTCAAGCGTTTCATTCACCACCTTGTTGTTTTTGCATTTTTTTTAAGACAGTTCACTTGCATCTCTCTGGTGAAATACTTACTCATTGGTGCCATAGCTCCAATGGCCTACGTCCAGTTTTTATCATTTGCTGTTCATACATTACTCTCCTCCTGTAAATAAGTAATGGTCTCACAGATATTTAATATAGAAGATCATGCAACCATAAAACGGGAAAGAATACTCCTGTTTAGGTCATTAGGGAAGGTATTTTCACATTGTATGAGACATTAGTTTTGCATCTGCCAGCTCCTTGATGCTGCCAGCCTATCAATCTCTCTCTATATTTGCATCTTTTCAACTTCTCATTTTTGATTTTCTCTATAGTTCTTTGTCTCCAAATTCCCTTATGTCTTATCTAAATGTCAACTATCTTTATCCACATCTGTCTCAATCCATCTCTTTGTGGTAATCATGTATCATTTCACCTTTTGTTTTATTAGCTCTGTGACTGGATCCAACTTGCAATTCATAAAATATGTATCAAACATTGAATTAGTAAGATCTACTGTACAAATTAAAGGATAAGATATCTAGGACTTCACAGAGTGTATGTATATGTCACCCTGCCGACAGGCACATAAACTATTACTTACATTAGTCAGTGTTATTACATCTACAATTTTAAAGGGTATTTTGAGTTGTACATAGTACACTATTCAGCTTGACTGATATCTAGAAACAGGCAGTTCCATTTTTATTGACTTCAAATAGGGTAATAACTAAGCCCAGCGTGTCCCCTATAAATATATTTGTGTCAGTTGCATTTCAACGTTTTGGCTGTTTGCCTTCAACACAGTTGTATTAGTTGTATTAGTAGTGGTATTTTAGTTCAAAATATTTACATTGAAACATCACTTGTACCATTATTATATGGTACTATATTGTGTTAAAATCAGACGCAGCACAATATATTTCTGACACATTTACAGGCAAGAACCTACTAAGAACATAAGTTGACCTGAAGCCTTATTAAATAGCAAATAGCAAGTAGCAGACTCCTGAAACTGCCCATACCTGCCCAACTGCATTTGTTCTGCTCTCTGCCACTTGTTCCTTGTTGCTTTACCTCCTGCTGCTCTAATTTGTCTCTAAAGTTAATGCTCTGGTACCTGTTGCCTGCAGTTCATCCTTTCTGTCCATGCTCCAGATTTTCATCACTTCTGATTTCTCACTAATGTTTGCAAACAAGGATTCTTCTGCTGCATCTTGGTGATAAGGCTGAATAGTCAAAAAATGCCTTTGTTTGCTAGGGTGACCTGGGTTTTCTTTGGTCCAATGACAACCTGATTTGAGAAAGGGGTCTAGTATGTACATGCCATTTTTTCATGAGACTGTTATACTGTTTGATTTCATTACAATACTTGAAGTTCAATTATGACAGAAGATTCTTTACTGTGAAACTTTAGCAGCAAAGGAAACATTCACAATAGAGAACCTAATGAGGATGAAATGTAATCCATTACTATCGGCATGATAGTACGGCAGTGACCACATATGTAATCCATCAATCACTATGTGGCATCCTATATATCTATCTTTGCAGAGAAGCAAACCTTCCCTTCTTTGCTGCTCTAGTGGGAGGTAGGTGTTGGTTTCATCTTCTGTTTAGCTATGCAAATTGATGCTATGTTCATGTACAATTTAATTGTAAATATTTTCCTATGGAAACTCTGGCTTCTCCTAGTTCCTGCAAGGGTCATTAGGTATTGGCTTTGGCCTCACTTCTGGATATAGCTGGAAAATATCAGGCTTAAATGTAATTTATTCATTTGGTTTGTCATTATCTCTGAGGTACTGGCACAGCACATTGCTCTTAATGCAGAATCATATGGGTTCACTGAAGAATGACATTACAGTGTCGCGTAGGCTCTCATTATTCTAATGAGACTACTGGATTTTGAGCGGCATGCGGTGTGGGGGACTGAGTCTGGCCCACTACAGGTGACACCTGTCGCTCCAATCCGAGATTTGCTCAGACTAACTAGCAGTGCCTCATCTCCACCCGGGGTGGGATGATTGGGCAGCCGAGCGCATGACATAATTGACTTCTCAGGGAAACCGTGGTCACTCAGTCCCCATCCGTTTCTCTCAATTACATTAGTCTCACATACACAATGACAAACAGAGGCAGTATATGTTTCAATAATGTTTTAATGAAGCAACTTCATCTTAGATAGCAAAGCATGGGCTGCAATAACCTTGACGATACAGCATGACAAGATTAAGATTGTGACAAGGAGAGTAAAGCATAGAAATAACGCTACCATATTGTCGCTAGAGTCAATAGACTAAAGGGGTCATTACAACATTGGTGGTAAAAGCCGCTTACCGCCGTGCAGAAGACCGCCAACACACTGCCGCGGCCGCGGAATACTGACACTGCTATTATGACCCACAGCTCGGAATCCGCCAAAATCTAGACACCCACACAAGTCCACCACACTAAAGATCAGTGATAAACTGCTGATAACAAAACCTCCACCGTCACGCCAACAGGAATATGCCCACACTATCATGACCCACGAATCCACGCGGCGGTCTTTCAACCGCGGTGTTCCATTGGCGGTACACACCGCCGCGGTAAAAATACACACACATTTACAAAACACAACCACATTGGACAATTCAAAATACACACACCTGAAACACATACACACACACTCCCACACACTCAATACACTATAAAAAAACACACCCACATCACCCACAAACCCTTACGACAACAATTGCGACAAAAGGCCAGAGAGACACACCACCAGAAAGAACAATAGCATCCACAGGCACTCAACACCATCACTCACACAACATCCGCACACCTCACACACCACACCTCTAAATATCACCCCACACATCACAACACTCACCACCCCACATATCACCCACCCCACCCCATGGCACCGCAAAGACACCCCAGGTTTTCTGAGGAGGAGCTCAGGGTCATGGTGGAGGAAATCATCTGGGTAGAGCCACAGCCATTCAGATCACGAGTGCAGCACTTCACCATAGCTAGGAAGATGGAGCTATGTCAAAGAATCGTGGCTAGGGTCAACGCAGTGGGACAGCACCCAAGAACTAGGGATGACATCAGGGAGAGGTGGAACGACCTACAGGGGAAGGTGCGTTCTGTGTCTCAAGACACCAGATTGCGGTTCAGAGGACCGGCGGCGGACCCCCACCTCCTCCCCCAGAACTCACTACATGGGAGGAGCAGGTCTTGGCTATACTGCTTGCTGAGGGTCTCGCAGGAGTAGCTGGAGGAATGGACTCTGGTAAGTCAAACCTTTAACGACTTCATCCCCCACCCACCTCCATGCTATCACATACCCCCATCCTCGCCCTCACCCCCATCACTCCAACTCCTCACATATGTCCCAATATCACAAACCACACATCCCAAGCCCTGCATGTAACACCAAAGCATGGACACCCATCACCAAAGCATGTCTACTGCACATACCCATACATCCCCCTAAACCATTATCACACAAGGTCCCACACAAGAATGGAAGCACCGGGCTACAGGGTCACCCACCCATTGCAAACCATGGCACACACAGATGCAATAATCATGCTTTTACACCCCTGCATGCCCCTATCCAACGTCACCGGACAGGAGGGTCCAGACATGTCCACTCCACCCACAGAAGATGCCCACAGTGATGACAGCAGCTCTGTCCAACTGGATCTAGATGACCAGCCCGGCCCATCTGGAACCTCAGGACAGTCGTTTCCCTCACACTGGCACAAGCCACGACAGAGCCTCCCCAGTCAGGAAACAACAGCACAGCACCCACCCAGCGGGCCTATACCTCTGTCTCCAGGACACATCAAGCAGCAGTGTGTCCACCACTACAGGGAACCCAGGCTAACCCACCACCCCAACAACACCAGGGACCTGGGAGCAGTGGTAGTGGGCACATGGTTCAGGGGACAGAGACCCAGGGAAACAGGGGAACTGGGAGGGCTGCTGTGCGACAGAGGGAGGACAGGCCCAGGGAACCCACTCTCCACGAGGCCCTCTCCGACATCATGGGAGCTTACCACCATTCCCAGGAGACAATGGTAACGGTACTAGCCAAGTTTCAGGAGACCCAGCGGCTGCAGGAGGAACAGTATTTGGGCTTCAGGGAGGAACTCAAATCCATCAATTCCACCCTGGGCACCATTGTAGGGGTGCTGAAGGAACTCGTCAACACCAGGAGGGACACTGTGGCACAACAAGGGGCCCCTGACACTAGCCTGGACGATGAACTGCCCACCACCTCCACCAGCGCTAGTGGACAGTAGGCACCGCCACAGGACCACGACACCAGCACCCCGCCCCCTGCAGATGGAAAACCACCCCGCAAGCAGTCCCTGAGATCCAGGACAAAGACAGAGAACAATGCCAAGACCCCCGCCAAGAAATGAGACCACCCTGTTTGTCATCCTTCTGTCCCTCTTTGTCACCCCGTCCATCCTTAAACTGCCCCAGCTCCACTTTCTATGCCCCTTTGGACAATGCACCTGTGAGACTAATAGACTGGACGCTGCCATGGACATTCCTCCACCATCACCCCTGACCATTTTACAACCCCCTCCACTATTTTGCACTTAAATAACCACCCTTAAATCACAAAACAATCTGGAGTCAGTCTGTGCTTTCGAAAATGTGTATTGGCAATAACAGTGGCAAAATGCTATATCCAATGTAATGTCAACATACCTATGTCACACAGCTCTAGTCCATGTGGAAACAAAGCAGAGGTCACACAGTGGGACCCACATCTGTGAAACTGAAAGGGAAAGTGACAACTCAGTTTCCATACACTGGGTGAAAATGACAGACAGATGAGAGGTAGAAGAATTACATCAGATGTAGCAGGCTGTGTTGTCTTCTTATCTGTGTCTCACTGGAAGTATTGCTGGATCACCGTGTTCCTGTTGTCTATGTCCTCTTCTTCTGCTTCCTCATCTTCACTGTTCACAGGCTCCACAGCTGCCACAACACATCCATCTGGATCATCCTCCTGAAGTAAAGGCACCTGTCGTCGCAAAGCCAAGTTGTGAAGCATACAGCAGGCCACAATGATCTGGCACACCTTCTTTTGTGAGTAGAATAGGGAACCACCTGTCATATGGAGGCAATGGAACCTGGCCTTCAGGAGGCCGAAGGTCCTCTCTATAAACATCCTAGTCCGGCCATGGGCCTCATTGTATCGTTCCTCTGCCCTTGTCCTGGGATTCCTCAATGGGGTCAGTAGCCATGACAGGTTGGGGTAACCAGAGTCACATGCAAATGTCAAGGGACAACTGTTAGACACACACTAACTCTTAGGTACATCCCCAGACCCAGACACCTAGTCACACTGTTTTGGGTCAATGTCCTCACCTAATAGCCACACACGGTGCCTCTGGAGTTGCCCCATCACATAAGGGATGCTGCTATTCCGCAGAATGTAAGCGTCATGCACTGAGACAGGAAATTTGGCATTTACATGGGAGATATACTGGTCTGCCAAATACACCATCTGCACATTCATAGAATGGTAACTCTTCCGGTTTCTGTACACCTGTGCACTCCTGTGAGGGGGTACCAAGGCCACATGTGTCCCATCAATGGCACCTATGATGTTGGGGATATGTCCCAGGGCATAGAAGTCACCTTTCACTGTAGGCAAATCCTCCACCTGAGTGAAAACGATGTAGCTGTGCATGTGTTTCAGCAGGGCAGACAACACTATGGAAAAGACGTTGGAGAACATAGGCTGGGACATCCCTGATGCTATGGCCACTGTTGTATGAAAAGACCCACTTGCCAAGAAATGGAGTACTGACAGCACCTGCACTAGAGGGGGGATTCCTGTGGGATGGCGGATAGCTGACATCAGGTCTGGCTCCAACTGGGCACACAGTTCCAGGATTGTGGTACGACCAAGTCTATAGGTGATAATTACATGTCACTCCTCCATTGCCGACAGGTCCACCAGCGGTCTGTACACTGGAGGATGCTGCCATCTCCTCACCTTCCCCAGCGGACGTGCTCTATGGAGGAGAACAGTGAGCAGAGAGTCAACCAACACTGAGGTACGTAAACACAACTTAATCGGAAAATGTTTTAAAATCGACATATGGATATATTAGTGTTTTATCAAGGCATAGATATGCGTGACGCAGTCAAAAATGATGCCACGAGGCCCCCTGAAATGGTGGCTGCCTGACCTGTATTGTGGGACAAGGGGATATGAGGTAACTGCGCTGGCGTTGTACACCGTCACGGTAGGCGGTCAAAGACCGCGGCGCAATCCTGCATTGGTTAACATTGGACCCTATGGGTCCCAGGAGTCACTGACGATGTACGCCGGCGGTGACGATACCCACTGCCGCGGAGGTCACCGCCATTTTCTGTCTGTTTAATCACTTGATACCTGATCTTCGACAGGAGAGGACCTACACTGCAAGTGCTGCAGTGACCTCAGTCTGGAAGAGACAATGGCTCGTGTGTCTGGGGAAAGGGCCCCTGCCTTCAGCACGGAGGAGTTGGAGAAACTAGTGGATGGGGTCCTCCCCCAGTACACGCTACTCTACGGTCCTCCAGACAAACAGGTGAGAACACTGTGAGCATGCTGCATGGGCAATGCCTGTTTGGAGTGGTGTGGATGAAAGATGGTAGGGGAGAATGAGCCGTGCATGAAACGACGGTGAGTGCATGTGCGTCATGGAAAGGGTAGGGATACAGGCCAATGACTGTGACGGTGCGGACGGTTATATCTTCTCCTTTTCCCTGTACTATTCCTGTAGGTCAGCGCCCACCAGAAGGATATTTGGCGTGCCATTGCCAAGGATGTCCGGACCCTGGGGATCTACCACAGACAGAGCGCCCACTGCTGTAAAAGATGGGAGGACATTTGCCGCTAGAGCAAGAAGATGGCGGAGGCCCAGCTGGGGATGGCCTCCCAATGTGGGAGGGGTGCCCATCGCACCATGACCCTCCTGATGTTCCGGATCCTGGCGGTGGCGTTCCCGGAGGTGGATGGGCGCTTGAGGGCATCACAGCAGCCACATGGGGGTGAGTACACTATCATTCAGCTGATTCAGCGCGCATTGTAGGTGCCAGGTGGGGGAGGTGGGCTGTGGGTTCCCCTAGGCCAGGGCGAGTTTAGTAGGCAAGGTCCCTTCTTAAGGCAGGCCCTGTGGCACCCCACCCTACCTGTGTACAGAGCCAACTACACCTACTCAGGTTCCTGTGACTTCTATGTGTGCAGCAATCGGGCATAGCCTTGTAACCCATGTCCCTGTGATTGATTAGGGAACTCCAAGTGCACGGCGCAGTGCAGGGGGCTTCTGTGTCTGTAGTGTCTGCCAACGGTAGCGGTATCGGATGCACTCATCATGTCTTGTTTCTGTCTTCCCCCCACTTTTTGTGGTCTCCCTGTGCTTGTGTGCATTAGCATCATCGGCGGAGGAGCAGTGGCACCGGAGCAGGAGGGAGCTGCATCTCACATTGCCCTGGAGGGTGACACAATGGAGTCAGAAGCCACCAGTGGGACGGAGGGTGAGGGGAGCTCCACGGCAGGGACAGGAGCTGAGACCAGAGACACGGACTCCTCCTCTGATGGGAGCTCCCTTGTGGTGGTGGGCCCCTCTGTGCCCCCCACATCTACAGGTACAGCCACCACCCCCCTGCCAGCACCACCCTCCCAGCAGCCCCTCAGCCTTTCGCCCGTGGCCGCTCACCCAGGAGGGTGTGCATCTCCTTCGCCTGAGGCACCTCAGGCCCTGCCCCAGTCAGCCCTGCTGCTCTCAATGAGGAGGCCATTGACCTCCTCAGGTCCCTCACTGTTGGGCAGTCTACCATTTTGCATGCCATCTAGGGTGTAGAGAGGCAGTTGCAACAGACCAATGCATACCTGGAGGGCATTCATTCTGGTCAGGCAGCCCAACAGCGAGCTTTTCAGACTCTGGCCTCAGCACTGATGGCAGCCATTGTCCCTGTATCTAGCCTCCCCCCTCCAACTTCCTCCACCCAGACGCAAACCCCTGTATCTCAGCCTATCCCAAGCACACCATCAGACCAGCATGCACACATGTCAACACACAAGGGAAGCTCAGGCAAACATAAGCACCACACATCCCACAGGTACTCATGAAAGCATCATACACATGCAGACATACCAACAGCCACTGCCTCCACTGTGGCCCCCTCCTCCTCATCTCCCTCCTCCCTCCCAGTCTTGTCTCCACTCACACCTGCATGCACTACATTGTCAGCAACTACCTCCATCACCAGCACACCCACCACCACACCCCGCTCACGTGCATTCACCACCCCCACTACCATTCACAAATCCCCTGTGTCCTCTCCCAGTGTGTCTGTGAGCCAACCTCCCAAGGTACACAAACGCAGCCACACACCCACACACCCACCCAACAGCCATCCACCTCATGACAGCATCCAGCCCATGCACCTTCACTCAAAGTCACCAAATGTACACCTCCTACAACCACTACCTCTTCCTCCTCTCCCAACCCCCTCCATCTACCCGTCCCAGTGTGTCCAAAAAACTTTTCCTGTCCAACCTTGACCTCTTCCCCTCACCTCCCCCACCCCTTCAGTCTCCTAGGGCCTGCCACTCCAGGTCCCAACCCAGCGCCTCAGCCACAACATCTGCGGGAACAGTGGTGCCAGTAGTAACTGGCTTCTGGAGTGCGCCAGGCAGCAGGGCATCCACTGTGCCAAGGAGCCAGAGCACGGACAGTCCCCCACCTCAAAAGCACAAAAAGTTGGCCAGTGCCCAGCGGGAGAGAGGAATAAAATCTTCCACCAAAGCCTCTCACAGGGGTACAGTTGGGAGTGTGGAGACAGCTGCGCCACTATCCAAGGTGGGGAAGGTACACAGTAAAACAGACAAGTCTGGGGAAACCTTCACTGTGGACAAGACCGCCACAAGCACAGCTACCAAGCACACCGCTGCCACAAGCACCGCCGCCACAGACACCGCCGCCACAAGCACCGCTGCCAAGGACACCACCGACACCAGCACCACTGAACAGGACACCGCCTTCACCAGCACCACTAAACAGAACACTGCCGCCACAAGCACTGCTGAACAGGACACCGCCGCAACAAGCACCGCAGGCCAGTGAGCGCCAAAGATTCCTTCGCTACTGAGGCCACCACAAGCAGGATGAAGCACTCTGGGCACAAAGCCCCCTCCAGAACCAGTGGAGATTGGCATCCACTATCTCAGTCCTTGGCAGGATGAAGCACTCTGGGCATAAAGCCCCCTCCAGAACCAGTGGAGAAAGGCATCCACTACCTCTGTCCTTGGCAGGATGAAGCACTCTGGGCACAAAGCCCCCTCCAGAACCAGTGGAGAAAGGCATTCACTACCTCCTTCCTTGGCAGGATGAAGCACTCTGGGCACAAAGCCCCCTCCAGAAGCAGTGGAGAAAGACATCCACTTGAGAAACTGTGGCATTGCACTCCCCAGGCTGCAGCAATGGGCAAACCACACACTGGAGAGACTTGAGAGACTGTGGCTTTGCACTCCCCAGGATGCAGCAGTGGACAATCCACCCACTGGAGAGACTTGAGAGACTGTGGCTTTGCACTCCCCAGGATGCAGCAGTGGGCAAACCACCCACTGAAGAGACTTGAGAGACTGTGGCTTTGCACTCACCAGGATACATCAATGGGCATTGAGCCCCCTCGTGGATCTGGCATCGTGCACTCATCCAGCTGAGGTGCCCCCCTTCCCTTTCCCCTGAGGTGCCTGTTGTATATCTATCTGATGCCCCAGCAGTGTTCTCTACGTTTTGATCGGGTACTGAGTGTGGGCCTTGCCCATGCATTTTGGGCCCAGTGGTCCACGGACTATGATGGTGGAATACCTTGGACTTGTATTCTTGGTGTATATATTTGTTTCTAGTGTAAATATATGTATATGAATGTATATATTTGTGAATACTGTTTTTGAATAGATTACAAACGTTCAACTCATTTCCTTTTGTCGTTGCATTCTTCCAGGGGGAGTTGGGGGTTGTTAAAGTAATGTATCAACATGTACTTGTGTGTCTTGTAGTGGGTGAGGGTGGGAGTGTTGTGTGTTGCGTGTGTGTGTGTCACTCTTTTTTCCATTCCCCCTCCCCTGTGTCGTAGGTGCAGTACTCACTGTGGTCTTCGCTGCCGTCTTTGTTGTTCCTGGTAGAGAAGCAGGGAGAAAAAGGCTGCCAGTATCTGGAGCTCAGGTTCCATGGCGTCCTGATTCCTCGTGGGGTGTTTAGAGGTGAGTGTTTTCCCTTCCAAGTCCTGTTTCCGCCGTGTTTTTGTTTGTGGTGAATCCGCCCCGCAAAAGGTGGCGGATTGGACTGTTGTAATACAGTGGGCGCAACCTTGTCTTCCGCCTGTCTGTTGGCGGTGACCGCCACGGTGTTTGTTTGTACCGCCGTGGCGGTCGGAGTGTTAAAGTGGCTGTCTATGTTGGCGGTTTCCACCACGCTCGTGATTCCATTTTTTTTACTGCCGGCCTGTTGGTGGTTTTACCGCCACTTTAACACCGACCGCCAGGGTTGTAATGACCACCTAAATCCTACCTAGGCTATAATAGCAGCACAGCATAATAAGCTCTAATTCTTCCCTTCAGGTTCCCCTGGGAAGACATCATCCCCCATACCTGATCAAAGGCCTGAAGTCTGCATAAGCAGCTGTAGCGAAGCGTTCAGCATTCAGCATACAGTTGTGGTTCTATGGCTGGAATCTCTCCCTTACGTGAAAAGGACATGGAAGTGTTTTTATAATAAAACAGCTGATGGTCTGAGAAAATGTCCCTACGTAAGGATGTGTGTTTTTCCATGAATGTCAGAGACAAAACTTCACCTTTACCGGCAACCTGTCTTACTGTGGCCTTGGAAGAAGCACAGAGTGAGCAAGAATGTCTTCTTTGAGAACAGAGTGCTGGCCTAGGCAAAAGCATTTAGATAGAGAGAAATAAAACAAGACCATAGAGGTGGCTATTGTAACAATAATGAAATGAAGCCAAATAAAATATATCTAGGTTAGAGTGCACAGCGGCAGGGCTAGTATGTTAAAATAATGTGCATGGAGCTATTACTAAAATGACTACACAACAGGGCTAGCCTCAGAATGAAGGAGATGCTCACATTTTTCTGACAGGGAGCACTGGTCTCACAGTGCAAAAAAGGCATGCATATTACCTGCACCTTCTAGTTTGTAACATGGAAACTACTGTTGTAACACAGCTGAGTACTAGCTCTTTATCTAGAAAGAGGGCGTATGCACACTACCTCATATCCGAGCACTCAATGTGGCCCGGTGCAACATGGTAAATGGAGTGCATGACATCACTTACTTCAGTAGTAGTCTTTAATTTTTCACTCTTGTTAGTGCAGACTGTGGTGTGTAAATATAAACGTGTTTCTGGATTCATTACTACATCAGTAGAGAGCAGCAAGTCATGTTAGAGGAGCTGGAAGTGCAGCCCAATGTCTTCTCAGGACTCTGTACCACTCAATGGCACAGGTTCATCAACACAAGCTCATCAGCTCAGTAGCTCAAGGGAACCTTTTCAAACAGAACGAGGATGAGAGAACATGCCTCACATCACAGCACACTTTCTTTTGCAGTCAACTGTTTGCCTGTCTGCGAAGGCCAGGTCCTGTGGCCAATCCCTAATCCTCACAACTTTTGTCACAAGAACTTTGTTTAGTGCTGTAGAAAACTAAGATGAGGGTACATTTTCAGTGAGCTCTCTAATGTTCTTGTATGCTTTCAATATCCATATCAGTAAGACATTCAGATATGGTTGAAACATGTACTTCCAACACCAGCAACAATCTGCTAACTCCTTAGTAATTAATTGCAGCATCATACAGAGTTCTAGTGAACAGCTAGTACGCTAGCAATTTATATTCAAGACAAAAGTGAGGCACTCCTGAAGGCCCTTTTGTTGGAATAGGAGTTATTGAATTAATATCATTACCTCAGGAGCAGGCTGAAGTCAATGAGCCCTGAGATATTAATGCATGCATGAAAACAGCAGACTAAAAATGTGAAGATAAGGATTTTTTGTAATTAGAGGGATAATGTATTTTTAAAGGGGCTAAAAATAAAGTTGGAGAGAGAAGTCTGCAGAAGTACAGCATCCGTTTCCATATCTATCTACTTTTTCTCAGTTCTTTCACACAAATATTCTCTGGGGAAAACAAAGGTCAAAGTGTCATTATAGTTAGAGGTCAGCTAGTTACTTTAAATCACAGTTCATAGATGCTTGAGATAACTATAGTTGGTCAAATTCAGTAGTTTTGTTAAATTTAAATTGCATGTTTTAACTGATATTTTCACCTAATAATAATGCCCCTTTTTGCTTTAGGTGTTTTCAGTGTTTTTTTCATGTGAAAATATAAAAGGTGACATTTTAAGTAAGGCAGACCTATTTGCTTTTCAAATGGTCAGAACATCAAACTATAAAAATAATCCTATTGAGTTTATTAAGGAATTAGCACACAAACATGTGTTTGGCAGACGCATTGATTTTGTTAAAAAGTCACAAATAACTATAGTGAAATGTACATTTTATAACTTCAGTTGTTGCAATGTTTATTAGTAGTTATTGTCTCACATAATGTTCAATTAAGCATTTTTTAGAGAAACATTAACATATCTTTGAGTCTTTTTAAAATATTTTCAGACCACAAAGCACAGCCATAGAAGCAACTGCAAGTTGCATAGCTTATATCTCAAACTCAAAGTTCTTTGGAAAAAAAAGATGTTCTACAAAACTACAAGAGAAACCCAGGGCTATGGAGGGACTGGGGGGAACACAATCGTTTACAGGAACAAGGGTCCCCACAACCAACAAACGTACACATATCGACAAACAAAACTTAGAACCAGACATAGGGGGTCATTTCAACCCTGGCGGTACAAAACTGCCAGGGCTAAAATGACGGAAGCACCGCCAACAGGCTGGTGGTGCTTCCTGGGGTATTACGACCGTGGCAGAAGCGCGCCGGCCCAGGCGGTTGTAATCTGCCAGGGCAGCGCTGCTTGCAGCGCTGCCCAGGGGATTACGAGCCCCCCTCCCGCCAGCCTTTTCCTGGCGGTTTGAACTGCCAGGAAAAGGCTGGCGGAAAGGAGAGGCGCGGGGCCCCTGGGGACCCCTGCACTGCCCATCCCAACGGCATGGGCAGTGCATGGGCCCCCTGACAGACCCCCATGGAGCTTTTCACTGTCTGCATAGCAGACAGTGAAAAGCACGACGGGTGCAACTGCACCCGTCGCACAGCCGCAACACCGCCGGCTCCATTTGGAGCCAGCTCCTGTGTTGCGGCCGAGATCCCCGCTGGGCCGGCGGGTGGAAACCAGGTTTACGCCTGCCGGCCCAGCGGGGATCTCCAAATGGCCGCATTGGCGGCCGCCCGAAGCTGCCCGCCATGGTCGTAATGAGGGCCAGAATGTCCTTGAAAGCAAATAAGATCACATTTATTTAACAAGTCACAAATGGTAGGTAGAAACAGTTACAACAAATGACACAAAATGGTTTAGACAAACTCAGGCAATAATGTGTGACACAAATTAGATAAGGCTACCCCAAAAATTGCCAAACAGAATTACACCAAATTCGACAGGAAGCTAGATCTTTGCCATCAGATTGTGATTTTTTATTTGTTGTAAATCTATTCAGTAGTTTTTAAGAAATTAAGATTGAAAAATAATTATATATTTGGATGTTTGGGTCCCGAGTGACTTTTGGGAGAGCTATAAAGAAAAACATATTCTGATTGTTCCAGGCAGCTTTATTTCCCTTGGGCCATCTCACTCCTGCAAGAGTCAAACTCCTGCAAGAGAGCGAACGCTCTAATTGGCTGCTAGCAACATGAAAAAAATGTTGCTGACAGACATTACAGGACTCGGGGACTTGGAACCCTGTCCTAAAGTTAGGAAAAAACATAATATTAGAGATAAGGTAGGGATACCCTGAACCCTCTGGTTATATAACGGGACTCAGGTTTCTAGAGGAACTTGATGTTCCTTGAACAGTTGTATATAGAGTGCCACAATATGCACAAAAGGTTACACTTTCGTCTGTGGTTCATGGTCAACATAAACTCATCTACCCATGAAGTGTATGGCATAGTGTCAAGTTTACAAGTAACACAAGCTTGATTTATGTATGGTGTTGTATGTGTAATAGCAGTAAATACACAGTCATAAGCAGTGCATGGCAGGGGCACAAGATATAGCCGGGTCCGCTAACTATATCTGTGTTGTTTGAGCTCAAAACATTAATGTTCTCACTGACAAATTGACCCAAACCCTGATACCATTTATTTATTATTCACTGATCCATGAAGCTGGGCTTCATTAGGCCATGTGAGGGGTGGAGGCACCACCAACCATTGTTTAATGCTATGGGAGGATTCAGAAAGTGTGGCAGCCATCTAGAAACATTAAAAAACAGTAAGTCTACTGGGTCATCAAATCCGTGATCCAAGGAGAACTTACCATATTTTTTTAACCATTCCTAGCTGGAGCTCTATGTTCTTCAGCTGGAGTACAAGGCACTCTTGTGGTTGTTTCTCTGACTTCATTTTACACATGTGGCAAATGTGAGGGCAGATGAATGTGAAATGGTTTCCCACAAATGTAGACAGGCCTTCACTCCAAAGATTTGGTACATAGTGTGGTGGAGCCATTTTAGAAATGCATCTGGGCATGTTATTTTAGCAACTAGGCGTGCTGCATGTGCCCTTTAGCCTGGAAACCTTTCATTTCATTCTTTTAGAATTGGCCACATTCATGGTGGTGCTTTATTTACCTTTACCTTGTTGTCCTTTCCTCTAGGAAAGCATTACATTTCTTAGCATGACATTCTTTCACTCTGTGCTTTCTTCAAAGGCTGCAGCGAGAGAGGATTGTCGCCACAAGTGGTGCACAGCATCTCAAACATTCACAGAACATCAGTTGTTTTATTCTAAAAAACATTTCCCCTGTCCCATGCATGTTAGAGAGAAGTTCCAGCATGCTGTTTGACTTTATTACAGCTGCTCGTTGAGACCACAGGTTCCCTGGCCAACATGGAGATGGTGTCTCTATAAATAACAGGCTTCTGCACTACTGTCATACTAGGTGTGGGAGACTATGGCCCTCATTATGACAGTGGCGGTCTTTTGCCAAGAACGCTGCAGCCACGACCACCGGATGACATCCATTGCTGGCAGTCTTCTCACCGCTGTATAGTGAACCGGACATCTGCACTGCCGGTGGTCGGATATCCAGCAGCATTCATCACAGTGGTCGGCGGCGCTTAGTCAGTTTCACTGCCGGCACCGCCACACCACACCACACCACAAAAAGAATGCCCACTGAATTATAACCAGTAATTCTGTGTGGAGGTCTTCTGGTGGTGTGGCGGTGCCAGCGGTGGGAACACTTCAGTGGGAGCGCCAGTCCCGTTCCCTAATGGAGGAGTACCTCGTCGGACAAGCAAGGTAAGTGCCATCTCCAAGGGGAGATTGGGGTGTGAATGGGTGTGTGAGTGTGTGTATGCGTGTCATGAATGTGGGGGGAGGGTGGGAGAGTGTCTGGCTGTGCGTTCATATGCGCCTGTGTGTAAACATGGCAATGGTGATACATGTGTCTATGCATGTGGACAGTGGGTGGGGGTGTCTGCATGGGTGAATGTGTACAGGGTAGTGATTGAGTGCGTACAGGTGTGTTTATGTAGTTGAAGGGAGGGGGTGGGAGATGGTGAGTGTATGCATGCATGTGTGATGTGTATGGGTATGTATGCATATCTATGAGGTGAATGTTGTGAGTGCGTTTGTGAGTGGGGGTGTGTCTGTGTGTCATTGTATGTGTGGTGGTGCATGCATGTGTGTGTGTGCTGAGGTTTTTGGGGGTATCTTGGTGACAGGAACACAGGTTCCTGTCATCGGGATACCTTACCGCCAGCATTTTGTGGCAATGAGACCACCAGGAAAATGCTGGTAGTGGTTCTCCGACTCCTGCAGGGCTGTAGGTTGAAACCTCCAGCCCGGCAGGTTGTGGTAAAGCGGTGGGATGTGGCGGTTTGGCAGTGGCCAAATCGCTGCAGTTGTAATATGGCGGTCTACACCGCCAGGACTGCGGTGGTGAGACCGCCACAGCAGCCCTGGTGGTCCATGGACCGCCAGGGTCATAATGATGGCCTATGTCTTCCCAGTGGGGGGGGAATCCTGAATGGTGGATTAGGGTTTCTCCTTCTGTGCTCCAACATATCTTAGGTAGGAATGATATATATCGCACATAGTGACAGTATGGTGGGATCTTTCCTTGTGTTTCACTTTTCTTGTCACCATTTTGCTTCTAGTATGTTTCATCATTCTAATTATTGCATTTCATGGTATTTTATCCTAGACACAGCTGATTCAAAAGCTATTTTTTAACCATTTCCTACTTTGTTTGTCTTTGCATGTGCAAGACTAATGTAACTGACAGAAAAGGATGTGATCTGATCCACCACGATTTCCCTTAGAAGTCATAGGGGGTCATTCTTACTTTGGCGGGCGGCGGAGGCCGCCCGCCAAAGTAACCCCGTCAGAACACCGCACCGCGGTCGAAAGACCGCTGCGGTGATTCTGAAATTTACCCTGGGCTGGCAGGCGGCCGCCAAAAGGCCGCCCGCCAGCCCAGGGCAAATCAACCTTCCCACAAGGACGCCGGCTCAGAATTGAGCCGGCGTAGTGGGAAGGTGCGACGGGTGCAGTGGCACCCGTCGCGTATTTCAGTGTCTGCATAGCAGACACTGAAATACTTTGCGGGGCCCTCTTACGGGGGCCCCTGCAGTGCCCATGCCATTGGCATGGGCACTGCAGGGGCCCCCAGGGGCCCCGCGGCACCCCCTACCACCATCCTGTTCATGGCAGGTTTCCCGCCATAAACAGGATGGCGGTAGGGGGTGTCTGAATCCCCATGGCGGCGGAGCGCGCTGCGCCGCCATGGAGGATTCAGAAGGGCAGCGGTAAACCGGCGGGTGACCGCCGGTTTACCCTTTCTGACCGCGGCTGAACCGCCGCGGTCAGAATGCCCTTCGGAGCACCGCCGGTCTGTCGGCGGTGCTCCCGTGGCCGGTGACCCTGGCGGTCACCGGCCGCCAGGGTCAGAATCAGGCCCATAATGTCATGCGCCCGGTTGCCACAAATCACCCCTTCTCTTGGGCAGAGATGAGGTGATGGTAGCTAACAGGAAACAGATTAGGCTGACAGTTGTCATATGTTGTGGGATTGGACTCAGTTCCCGCAATTCAGGCGATGCTGCTGCCCAAATCCAGCTGCCTCATTGGTACAATGAGAGCCAATGTGACAATAGCAGATTTATTTCTTCGTAACACATTTTGCCGCTAAGCACCTTCCTTTTCCAAGACATAATATTACATGTGTTGAATCCTTTAAATGAAATCATTAAAAAAGCGTGAGGATGAGACTGGCACTGGTGATCCAGTAACTATACCTATTTTCAGGGGTTGGAGCCAGTTAGCTATCTTTTCATTGGGTAACACTGATACAGCTATTGTAGCAGAGAAGAAAACCCTTCTCAAAGAAGTTAGATTTAAAGTTTGTGGAGATGGCAAACAAGGAGTTCAGTCTCATGCTGAAAGTCATGTTTTGGGGACTATTTTGTGAATAAAATATTTTCCTATATTGTAATGTTCACATCTCTAGGGAAAGTGAAGCAGAATATCAAGAAAGGCTTCAATCCCTGTTATTTTTTCAAAAAGGTTGGCTGAAATGCAGTTCTCTTTTCTGGCTCTCTACAGCACACCTCCTTGTGATTAACTTGTTTATACCCTAACATAAGGGTATTCTTCAGGCTTGGATAATAGAGGAGACTACACGCACTATTTTCCCATGAGAGGGGGCCATTTCAGTGGCATGTTCCAGCATGACAGAGACCATTCTCACCCATGTACTGACAGGACTCTCCCTATTAAGTATTTATTTCCCTAAAAGGTAGTGTAGCACATTTGCCCTCTTTTACTTGGAGTAAAATGACTAAACCTGGGTGGAATTTCAATTTTGTTGATTCAGCTTTATTCTTTAATGTGGGATTGCTAATAATTACACGTTTGCTCCTCCTCTGAGTTGGGGGGGGATCCTACCTCGAACATTGCATTCTCACATCCATTTTGGACCTGAGAGTACATTTGGCACTGAGAAAAAAGCTCTAAATATTAGGAGTAATTTGGGGAAACATTCTACACCAGGAGCACATTTAGCATGCATGAGCTGCTGCTTGCACTCCTATTTGTGCTGTGTTGCACTTAGCACTGTTTCTTTGTGCTAAATGCATCCTTACATCTAGACCTTGTTGAAGAACTATATTAATTCTCCTTAAATTAAGCTCATTATTTTTCATTAATAATTAAAGAAATTCCAGAAAAACTAGGATAACACAAATTACATATTTTGATTTAATTCACTATATGCCCTGTTTTCAAGCAGTATATATGGAGATTTCTCCTGAGGTAAGATCATCAAATGGAAACACTTATTATGCCACACGTCTCCGATAGTAGCCAGAGGCACTTTCCTTGTAAATTGTTTCTCTCTCATAAGGGCCCACACCTTTTTACGTTTTTCTATAGTAACCAACTGCCTCCTCGATCTTGGTTATTATTTGATACGGATTATACATAGCTTTGTTCTTCTGAAATGCTATATCACAAATATGCACATACTGAAAAGATAGCTCGACACTTGAGAATCAGAAGAAAATAAACATTCTCTCTTTCACATGAATTTAGAACTCCATATTGCTGCAGTGCACCCCATAAAAATGCAAATGCAGTGGAAAGTGGAATCAATGAAAGAAATGCTATCTCAGTTTTATTTCCACTAAAACAACAATTTCAGGTCATGGGTGCAGTTATATTGTATTTTCTTCCGTGCTTATGATTTCAGTTGATGTCTGTCTGTTCTTGACATTTCATCCTATTAACAGATCTGCTCCTCCTATGTATTCCCCCGTGGCTGGAATGATGATAGACAGGAGGATGCATTTCACATGAAGTTTGCGTTTTTCCTCCTGCTTAAAGTGATATTCTACATATAGGATCTGTCACTAAGGTAATACGGCCTGCATTTCCTTCTTTGAGGCATCTTGAGATCTGTTTTGCTCGCAGACCTCTGTCTGCATTGCAAGCTGAATTTTAAGTAGGACATAAATTACTTTTTCAAGTTGAGTTTAGCATAGAAACAATTCTCCTTCTGGCGGTCAAATTGCTGGCGCATCTTCTGGCATTTGACGTCCACTGATTCCAGAGTGTAAAAGGTTTACCAGCACATATATGTGGCATTAGATCGAAATCGCCTAACATTTTCCTATTTAATTAGAGCTGGTGCAGCCTCTAGGTAACAAGCACGCTTCGGAAAAAAATAATATATCTCTGTACGTTGTGTGTTATTTTAAAATGAACCCACACGGGGGTCCAGTTCATGACAAATGAAAAATGGAATGCTAAAGTGCCCTGTATGCAATAACCTTATAAGTGAGAATGTAAATAGTAAAGGGTCTAATTCTCAAACTGCACTTTTGAGTAAGTTTACTCCTTTGAGTAATTTTACTACTTTTTGGTATTGACAAATTGCACTTTTGGAATAATTTTATTTGTAATAACGTTTGTAGTATGTCCCCCACTGCACAAGGCCAACCACTATGATTGCTTTCCCTCCAATGGGAAATAATAGAGGTAGAATCTTAAAATATAATACCCTACAGGAAATAATGTAACATTAATTACAATTCTTTAAAATAGTTGATATAAAAGTAAATATAGGGCCTGATTACAACTTTGGAGGACGGTGTTAATCCGTCCCAAATGTGACGCATATACCACCTACCGTATTATGAGTTCCATAGGATATAATGGACTCGTAATACAGTAGGTGGTATATCCATCACATTTGGGACAGAATAACACCGTCCTCCAAAGTTGTACTCAGGGCCATAATGTTAAAAAGTATAAAAATAGTACATATTTTTTACAATAAAATATTTTCCAACACATTAAACATAGTTTCTGCATTACATAGATTACTTACAGAAGTAAATGATTGCCTGAGTGACGGTGAGACAGTGAGAAGCGCTCCGGCCCCCACCGACCCTGCCCGCAACCTCAGCTTCATCCTGGACTCAGCACTCTTGATGAACCATCAAGTCAGTGCAGTCTCCTCCACCTGCTTCAACACATTGTACATGCTCCGGAAGATCTTCAAATGGATCCCAACCGAATTGAAAAGAGCAGTCACCCAGGCCCTCGTCAGCAGCCACCTAGACTACGGCAACGCACTCTATGCCAGAACCATCACCAAGGTACAGAAAAGACTGAAACTCATCATGAATATCCCCAAACACAGCCACATCTCCACTCTACTGAGAGACCTGCACTGGCTCTCAATACACAAAAGAATCACATTCACGCTTCTCACGCACGCCTACAAAGCCCTCCACAACACCAGACCAGAATACCTCAACCAAAGACTCCACTTCTACACGCCCATCAGACAGCTCCGCTCCGGCAACCTCGCCCTCGCCGCCGTCCCAAGCATCCGGAAGGCCACAGCTGGAGGAAGATCCTTCTCCCACCATGCCGCCAAGACCTGGAACTCCATTTTCATCCACCTCAGAAGATCTCCCATTCTATTGCAATTCAGAAAGGACCTCAAAACCTGGCTCTTCACCAGATCATCAACAACCTCTCACTTAATGCCCCCCCCAGGGCCTTGACACCCTAGTTGCGCTTTACAAGTATTGTGATTGATTGATTGATTCTGAGAATCCTAATTAAAGAAATGTGGAAAACCTAAGTGGTTTCCAAGGCACTCTTTTGACTACATCTCACTGAGAACCTAAAATCAAACGCTGCGCTTCATGGGACCCAAACACTTGACATTGAAACTGACACCATGGCACCACAGGGTTGTGTACGGTGTATCTCCCTCACTCCTCCATGTCATTATGGACACTATTTCCAGTCTTGAACTTTTCAATTACAAATTATTGTGAATAGTTGTTTCAGTCAAATTGGTTTAATTGAAGCAAAGCAAGACTAAAATACCCAAAATGTATTAGGCTGACATACAAAATCCTAGGACTAAAAACTGTGTCTGTAATGTAAAGCTTTACGGTTAGACTGCCATTTCTATATAGAAAACATCATCTACTAAAGCTATACTACTCTTGGCCACCAAATGGAAAAGCATAACAACCATTTTATCTGTCATGTCTTACTACTGTATGGATTTGAACAACATCCAGGCTGAAGCTGCAGAGATCACATGCTCTCCTTCAGGCTGATTTTGGATTACCTGTGTCTTTGAGGACTTATGATAGATGTTAATGTATTGGACCCATAACACAGCCTTTAAGGCAACCAAATTCTTATGACACCCTTTACTTCCCTGAGGAACTGATCCCATGAACAGAGCTCTAGAGACAAGGAGAATGGGAGAAGCAGCGACTTAAACATATGGGCTGCAATTCACTTCAGAAATGTTGTTTGAGAGACAGATGGTTGAACTGACCACTGAAAATTCTTTATTAGGTGATGGTTCACCACAAATGAGATATGCTTCTCTTTTCTAAAGAGAGAAGAGGAAGGCAGAATAATACTGACAGAAGGTTTAAGTACAACAGAGCTACTCAATCAGTCAGAAGTTGCTCCGGGAGGGAGACAGACAAAGCAGGTCGGATTGTATGTGAGGGGTGGAAAGAGTGTTTAGTCTCAGAGGAAGTTGGACATATGATAGAAACCTTTGATTTTTTTAACCATTGAATAAACATCCTATTGGAATAGTCACAGAAGATGCCATAAATGCAAAGGCTTTCGTACATACGACCAGCCAGTAAACAATAGAGCTTAGAATAATGTCCATCACTGAAGAAAAAGACACACAAAATAATGAAATGTACATGTGGAAAGACAACATTCTAAATAGGAGAGAAAATTTGAGTACAACATGGATAGCATAAATTAAAAGTTAAAGTACGAGTTTATCTTTGCTTCCAGAACCTAATCTTGCTGTATTTATCAATCCCTAGAAAGATTCTCAGCTCTAAAAGAATGATGAAAAGATGCCCTATATTAGTTTATTGCTACTAAATCAATGCTTAAAAGCCCAGAAAAGAGAAGAAAGGATAAAAGGAGGATAGGTAATGAAAGGACTTTAGTATCCTGCAAATAACATGTTTGACTAGTGTTCCTAGTCAGTGCCAAGACGGTATGTTACAAACAGTAGATGGTCACAAATGTTTCTCATCATCCGTCTTCACAGGAAGAGACATTACTGGATTTCTTTTAATCCATCTGCACAGGAAGTGACATCACTGATTTCAGGCTAAACCTTCTTTAAAAGAAATATCCATGCAAGAGGAAGAGGGCTTCATCTCCCACAGGAAATTACTTTACCAGTTTCCCAATAAAGCTGATTTTAAGAAGAAGCCAAGCAAGAGGATTTCTAGTCATCTATCTGCACAGGTTATGACATCACTGGATTTCCCATTGTACATCTGCACAGGAATGCCCAATCACCCCAATCAAATGGAGGACACAGACAACAACACTGCCTGCACCTGTCTGGGCCAGGAACGACCTTCAGCCAGGACCCTGTTCCAATAAAATGTACAAGGTAAGAGAAAATCATGCACATCACTCCAGATTGTCACTCATTTTCCCTGCCTGTTTCTGCCATGTGGTGTATGATGGGCATTTGATAGAGAAAATGGTAAATGCCCCCATGTACAGGGAGAAAACCCAGTGTGCATCTGGCCATTGATTTTTTGTTCAAAGAAAACAAACTCAAACACCCCCCCACACACACACACGCACATGCACACACACACACACATGCACACCCCGATACACACAGATAAATCCACACATATACACTTAGAAAGTTAAAATTGGGTGACTTTGAACTTTTTCTATTGAACAATTTTATAAGTTTTGAGTTTTTTTAGTGAAGTCAAAACCTGCCTAGTAAAAGTCTTAAAAATGATCTCTGATGTTACAACTCCCAGCACAACTCCTCCTATGAAATCTCTCCGGATGAATAGCGTGCAATGTAACCATAATCGTTTTATCACTTCTGGACTATATGAATGGGATAAACCATTGAGTATCAAAGCCTAGTATAAGCTGATTTCAAAAGAATAAAAAAATGCAGCAACACAACAATTTCTGCACCTTAACGTTTGTGATCACATCTTGCCTGCTCTGAATACTCTGCACTGACTGCCTATTTCCAGCCCTTAGCTCAAACATTTCTGTGTAATGCACAATGAAATAAATTGAAACAGGCCAACATTTTTTCAAATAAAACTCAAGAAATACTTCCAATAAAGGATGCTAAGCTCCACATTTTTACCACAACTAATTGTTCCACCATGTAATAAGGAACCTGTTGGTCATATATCGATCTTCCTTAAATTGCCAAACTATGAAATTCCCTCCAAGCAAGGACATGGGCTACCATAAATCACAGGTAGTTTAGAAGGATGATGCAAATGAGGCTCTTCTCCACTTGATCATTGGAGTATTAAAAAAATAACAATCTCGTAATCAGCAGGAAGTGGTGACTTATTGTAACACCGATAAGTACACATACTACTAACTAAAATTATGGCATCTTAGAACAGCATATCAGCGAAGATAAGATGAAGTATCAGGTTTATATCTGCAAATGAAGATGAAGTCCTCCCTCCATCATTCACATCTGAGATCCCGAAAATCACCAATGAAATCCCAACAGCGTTCATTCCTCACATAATTTGAAGGCTACAGTTCTGGAATTTACAAATGAAAACATCAATGAACACCTCTTCTTACATTTGTATTCCTTGACATGACACTGTGAGTGTGAGTCATCGGCAAAAAAGTGAATTTCAATATTAACGGGCAGATTTTGTGCCCCTAATAACTTTATTAATATCAGCACATGCCTCCATCTATCCTACACTGACTGATTTTTTAACTAAATCCTACTGAGCTTCTCCCCACAAACTCACTGACCTATCCTATATAAGCATGACCAAAAAATACAGAACTGGGGGCCAGATGTAAGAAGGCTTTTGTTCCTCGCAAACGGCGAAAAACGCCGTTTGCGAGGCGCAAAAGCCCTTACGCGATGCAGAGTAACATTTTGCGAGTCGGTACTGACTCGCAAAATGTGATTCCGACTCACAAATAGGAAGGGGTGTTCCCTTCCTATTTGCGACTGCATCGCGATGTAGAGTTGATTTGTGCCCGCGAAAGCGGTCGCAAATCAACTCGGAGTTACCATCCACTTGAAGTGGATGGTAACTCATTCGTAAACGGGAAGGGGTCCCCATGGGACCCCTTCCCCTTTGTGAATGCAAACAAAAATATTTTTTCAGAGCAGAACCGAAACAAAAAGGTTTCAGTATTTTTTCTTTTTGCAGCTCGCTTTCCTTTAAGGAAAACGGGCTGCAAAGAGAAAAAAAAACAGCTTTATTTAAAAGCAGTCACGGACATGGTGGTCTGCTGTCTCCAGCAGGCCACCATCCCCGTGAGTGCCTAGACTCGCTATGGGGCCGCACACTGCGACCCACCTCATAAATATTTATGAGGTGGGTCTTTGCGACCCCATAGCGAGTCGCAGAAGGTGTCTGAGACACCTTTCTGCATTTCCTTTTGCGAGTTGCAAATTGCGAGTTGCTGGGACTCGCAATTTGCAACTCGCAAAAGAATACCTACCTACATCTGGCCCTGGGTTCTCTAAAAACACAAATGTCCTCTTACAAAAACAGTGCACCCAGATAAAGAAATACTAGTGCATTTCACATGCCCTCCATTCCATAAATACAATAAAACGATAAATACGATAAAACAAATCACATTGGATTTCAAAATTCACTATTTGGTGCAAGATGGTAGATTGGTCAAAGTATTTATGGAAAAACAAGTGATATTAAGAAATGATATGATTTGTTTTATCAGCCTTGATAAAGTCCCGCTTGGGACGAAACACGTGTCGGCTGAATTGGATTATGGCTGAATTGGATTGTTGATCTACAAATTTTTTTCTACATCGGTCTGAAATGGATTATTAAATTACATGTCGATCTTCCACATTGGATGACAAGAACTTTCAGTGCAACAAACCAATGAATTGGATATTACTCGGCTACTGATGAACTTATTGCAACATGAGGCTTGCACATTGCCAAAACACAAAATACGAGGCTGTGACTAAGTCATAGGTCTTGGGACAAATGTGTGGTGTTCTTGCTTATTCTTGACTTGGCTTTATTATAAATATTTCTTGTTGGTCTTTCACAAATTTTTTGTTGTACACATGCACATTTTATAGATATGCTTGGTATTAAAAGTATTGTAACAGTACAGTCTCGGATACATCATACACCATTGTCTTACAGCGTAGGTCTATTTTTCTCTTAAATCACAGTACGACTATTTATCAAATTTCTCAACAGTATTATGGATTCCATGTATTGTACTAGAAATTGTAATCCCTTTCACTTGTTTAGGTGTGCTCCATTCTTAATTTGAGCTATAAGTTGTTGGTACAAGTTCTCTTGTCCCAGAATACATGTTTGACAACAGGCATGTTCAGAATGTATTGAGCACCAATACTATACTCTACACTAATGGGAATGTGAGGCCATATAGCAAGGTTTTCTGTTGTCATGTTAATTAATATGTTGTCAATTATACTTGACTTGGAGTGGGGCTTTTCTTTTATTAGCCATTTTGTGTCTGTCATAACATTGTTACTGTACACACAAGGACAGTGTGGCTCCTCACACCATTGATAATGGTCCTGTGAACATATGGATCCATGCATTTCAGTGATGCATTATATACCAGGAAATTTAGTGCCTACTTAATGTTTGGTTGTTGAGAAATCTAATACAAATGTGACAGATATTCCATCTGCATACTACACATACATTACATCATAATGCACTTGTAGTAAGGTGGATGGGGTACCTGCCCCTTTTGTGATGGAGTACCCATCTGCCAAACTCTAAATCAGAGCTTTAGATTCTGGCATTACTGTTGTATTGCAGATACCAGGAGAGTGTATATGGAAAAAGTACACTTAGATCATGAAATCACAATTGCCTCTGTCTGAGGCCTGAACCAGTATGCTAAGTGGCATGTACCAGTCCCAGCACTCTGAGGCACCCCCTGGCACAACGTAAGTGAAGGCCGATGAAAGGCTGGCATTCAGAGAAGCACTCTGATATAACTGAGTAAAATCCATAGAATACTGACATATTTACAAAATATTATTGGCAGCACCAAAGCATTGTTAGATTTTTAGCTACCACGTATGCAGTTTAGGGCTTGATGACTTGTCATCACATTTAAATCTGATGCTGTTTCAATAATCTGATTATTTTTTATAGTGGGTGAGCATTTTGAATTAACAAAATATTGGGTGCAGAATTAAGTGTGTAGAAATAACCTGTAATCCTAGGTATAAAGGAGAAATGCCATTAGTTTTAATTTCTGTGCTTTCTTAGCAGTCAACAAAGCACAAGGCAACAATATCAATAGATTTTATTTGAAGAATGCACCAAACACGTATTTTGCTTGTCATTGTTGACCTAGGTCAGCAATGCATAGTGAATAACTGTTGATTCTGCTAGAAACACAAAGCAACAGTTCTGTGCAGAAAGATATATTTATTTAACCATAACAGATGCATAAGTTCACTAAATAAATACAATGTTTTGTTTGGAATCACAAAATCTGTTTCTTTATGAGTAAGTTTGTTTGAAAAGGTGTATCGAAAAGGACATGTGATTTGCAAATATGCATTGCACTAACCATTATCGTTTTCTATTCGATTCTCTACAACTTTGCAGACCAGCATTCGCTGCAATGTTAGAACATGATAAACAAAATGTTTCATAGCAGATAGATTAGTTGAGGGAAGCTGTCCTGTTACAATGAAGACATCAAAATATGATTGGCTGAACCTGTGGTGGAGAAAGAAGATACAGTTATCCTGTTTGTTTATTATAAAATGTGTTTCTAGACTAGATAAGAGTTCGGAGAGACATTCTCTGCGATGTTTCTCAGACTCACTTAGAGATCCTTTAACCTTGACACTTAGATTTATTCTCAGACTCTTTGCTTAAAAAGTTATTTTGCTGTGGAAGGTTTACTGAGTTTCTTAATGCTTTCACACCTTTGACTAATGAACTCTTTATGGATTTTATCTAATTGAATTTCCTTTTACAAAGTCATCCTTTAGATTATGGTATTGTTGTCAGCTAATGATTTGGAGTGCAGGTCATGAGGGACAATAACAACATTTATTGTGGTTGCGCTAATATTGATCAGTATTGGTGAAGCCTGATGTGCAGAGGTGATACTAAATTGATTAGGCGTTTTCTCCTGGTTGAGATTTCATCACTGTTGGTGTAAGACTCTCTGATTGAAAAAGTTGGATGGTTTAAACATTTCTGGTTGTTGATTGTTCTATGGTTTTTCTTTAGAAGAAGCAGACAAAGATTGTTCTTTGCTGTTGCATAGAATTGTAGAATTTAAGCTTTGTTGGTGAATGAATGAAGAAGCTGTTGCATCATATTGTTTCATGCTTGTGTTTGTCAGTTCTTATGAACACCATGCTAAGATTGGCTGAGCTGTGTAGAAAGTGGCACAGTCATTGTTGGATTGGACTTCTGAGCTTCACTGAGATTGAAAGTAAGGCTTTTTCTGAATCTGACATATATGGAACAGAATTAAACCATTGAAGCTTTGTACTTTGTTTTATTCCACTATTTTTTGAAGTGCATTAAAAACCATGACATTTTTCAAAGCTATTAGACATTTTTTTAAGAGGTGGTGTGACTATTACCATTCAGGAGGGTGAAATGGCACCCACTGAGCGTATGCCTGCATATCATATGAAGACTGATAAAGGGTTTCATACATATGTATGGCTTCATCAATGGTGCAAAATAACTGAAAAAGAAAGTCCATTGAGTTTTCCTAGATGAGGGCCATTTCAGTTGAGGAGTAAAGACAAATTATTAGAAAGTCTTGATATAATGAAGCCACCTCCCACACTCACACTAGTTTGAAGCCTTAAATTCTTGGGAAAAAATGGCAAGAAATAGGGATAAAGACAAGTACCAAAGAGGAACAAAAAGAGCTATGTGAAATAACGCAGACGCAGTTTGAGACAAACATAATCATAGATGGGGAAAAAAACATAGTAGAGGAAACTAGATTATATCCTGCCATTACAAAAGTGAAAAATGAGCAGTAAGAAAAACATGCGAAACCTAAAAATAAAAAGACGAAAGGAGAACCAGAAACAAAGGCTGAAACACAAACAGATTCTGAAACAGATTCAGGAAATTCAGGAAATTACATTTTGGAAGAATTGTTAGCTGGACGTCCACCACTATGTGTGAGATGTGAAGCAAGTGCTGAAATGACAATAAATAATAATGCAACAGAAGCTATTGCTGCAGCCCTCTCGCCGTTGAATGATTGCTGAAAGGTAGCAGCCCAAAAACTGCCTTAATCAAGGCCTGGCCCATATTGCATACATTGTCATTGGACTCCCCCTACATCTCAGTACTTGGAGTATCATCTAGATTAACAATAACATGAGGGTCCAGCAACTCTACCAGTGAGCCATCAGCAAGTATTGCGGTTGCATGGAAGCAAGATCTGGAGTCTCCCAGTCTTACTCCCTTTTCCCCAAAAAAGTCTACCATGGTCCTCTTAGCAGCATGCAAGGAGGATCTCTTTGCTGGGGCACATACCTTGATAGTCTGACTCCCGGGGTGTAGAACATCAGTCTTTATGATCTGCATGCTCCTCAGCTTTACCACCTTGCTCAACTCCCCCAGAGAAGTACAGCATTGGGGAGGTTCATATTTCAGCCAGAATGTCGTTGCTGGTGACGGCTTCATGAGTTGACTGATCCTCAGTAGGCAGCTTCAGCTCCTTGGCAAAAGGCTTCTTCATTTACCTTAAGGGCAAATCAAAAAATGACTCTGTAATGGGGTGGCGCAATGATGACAATCACCCCTTGGCCAGAGTTTCTACAAGCAATCTTTATTTATGGTTAAGGGTTGTTCTGTGCTAGAAGTACGTGGTTCAGCTGTTCTTTCTCCGCTGTTCACCTTTGCATTCTTTCTTTACAGGTGGGCTCGCAGGAGGCACATGTGGGAAGAAATGGAGAGAGAACGGTAAGTGGCCTGGTAAGTGCTGTTTATTATTCATTTCCTCTCTTTCTACTTTCTTATTAGTTGTTTTTCTTTTTCCCTCTCTTCTGTTTTCTTCCCGTTTGTTCTCTGTTTTCCCTGTAGTTTTCCCTTTTGGCTGTTTTTCTCTGAGTCTGTTTTCTTTCCCTTCCTCTGATTTCCCGTAGTTCTTTCCTTTTCCTTCCCTTCCTGTCCATAGGGTATATATATATATAAAAATAACTGAACAAACAAAAAGAAAAAACTAATCAAACTTCTACTGGGTGAAGTTCTTAATTCTTAATTCTTACTCTTTTGGGTTCAGGGTGTCCCGTTTCCCTGTTCTTGTTCTGTTTGCACCTTTCTCTCTCCTACAATCTTGTGTGCCATAAAACAAAACAAAAAAAGAAAAAAATACACAAACACAGGGAAAACAAACAAACCTCTACCTGCCCATTCAATTTGCAAAGAACCTTAGTATGGCACCTCCTTCCCTCCCGCCAACTCCCCTCCCCGACAGATAAGTCCTGCCCATGCACCTGCATAGGCCACGCTCTCCCCATAGCGTGGCTGGAGTTCGGGCGCACTGCCTCCTGGCCCTCTGCTGCTTCTAGGTGCTGGAGGTGGTCTCCCTTGTTCGCCGAGGGGAAAGGTTTCCTCCAAACTGCTCCTGTTGTTCCTTCTGCTGCTGCCTCCTCCTCCAAATTCGTCTCTGCCTTTGTTCGCCTTGCTGCCGTGATCTTCTCCGTCTCCATCTTCCTCCTCCTCCTCGAAGTCGCCGCAATTTGCCTTTTCTATCTTGATGATGACGCAAAGTGGCTGCTGCTGCCCGCTGTCACCTGTAAGTGTCTGCTGATTGGTTCCCGCCCAGAGGACATCTGGGTCGAGAAGCCCCATAGCATTGGTGCCCCAGGGGTATGACGGGTCCGACCGAAGCGTCGGCCTGTCACAGACTCTTTTACAGGTGCAGTTAAAGAAAAGTATTTGGGACAGGGCATGCACCATAAATCACATGAGACATTTTTTGTATTTTGAAAACAGCGAAGAGATGAGCATGTTTTGGCCTTTCAATTAAAGGATAAGAAAAATAGCAATTTGATTTGTGGCATAAGGGATTCTACAGGATGGAAGGTTACCGGTGGTCCTGGAATACTGGCAGTTTTCACAGAGTTGTATTCAGACTTATATAGAGAGGACTCTGTTGCCAAATAGGATATGATAGATTCTTACCTGCAGACTTTGAGATTGAGTCTGCTTACAATGAAGCAAAGAATTATATTAGAGGGTGCAATCACCAGGGAAGAGATTGAAACAGCTGTTAGGTAATTGGCTAACAGGAAGAGGCCAGATGATATTCCTACCAAATTTTATAAACTTTTAAAGAATATTCTGGTTCCCCTATTTACTGAGCTGGCCAACTCATCTGTTTTCTTAACATCAATGTTGCCTTCCTGGCGAAAAGCATATTTCTCTATTTTTGGGAAGAATAAAGATCCTTTAAACTTCAGTTCATACTGCCCAATCTCTTTGATAAACTGTATCTCCAAAATATATACTCGGGTACTCTTGAATTATCTTGCTGCTGCTATACTTTCTCTAATAGATCCAGTGCAGCACTGGTTTATTCCCTCTTGGGAATGGTTTTATTACCTCTTGGGGGATCAGCTCCCATGTCAATTGTGCTAGAACTGCATTAGACGTGGCAAGGGAGTTAAATGGGACAGCCAGAATAATCCTGTTGGATACAAAAGAAGCATTCAATAGGGTCTCCTGGCAGTACCTATGGTAGGTATGTCACAGATGGGACTAGGATCGGGTTTCTTCACCAGGAGTATGGCTTTATATTCATCTTTGACAGCAAAGATCTTACTATTTGGTCACTTTCTGAGTCCATTCAGATTGGTCAGGGAACCAGGCAAGGCTGTCCTCTCTCGCTGCTTTTATTTGCCAAGTATCTGGACCCCTATATTCGTATGTTAAAGATGTCTACTTCAATTCCACAACTGAGACTGCATAACTTTGAGGCTAAAGTTTTGGCCTTTGCTTATGATGTTGCCAAACTTACATCATCTCTGGTAAGGCATGCATGCAATTGAAAGCTATCAGGCAAATGTCAGGTTATAAGCTGAATGTCAACTAAACAGAGGTCATCATCAACAAAGAATCTCAGTTAGAGGACCTTTGTTTTGTAAAGTAGCCTGAGTTTCTGGGGATTCAAATATCATTTGATATGAATAATATTATAGCCCTGAATTATGACACATTGTATGCGTAATCCCTATCTCTATTTAGGAGGTGGGACAGACTTCATCTGGGTCAGATTGGGAGATGTAATGTAATTAAAATGACCATATTGCCTCATTATTTATATTTATTCAGATCTGTTTCTTAATACTTATATACAAGTTTCTTCAATAAAGTAGAAAGTAGCTGGCAAAAATGTATTTGAGCCTATAAAGAAACCTTGTTGCACCATCCGTTACCTTCAGCTGCCTCACAGGGAGGATGGGATTGCATTGCCATTCTTGCGGAATTATTTTCTGGTACATGTATGTTTCAGCTTTTGGCAGTAGTAGGGCTCAGTGTATGGGATCTGGCTGGGTTACTTCCTGAGAATCAGACATTCCTCACCACAATTAAGCAGCCTCAAGGGATTATCAGACACTATTGGTCTATCATTGGGTCTGTCAGGTATCCTGTACTAATCAAAATACCTCATTGGAGGTGCAATTTTAATCTTCTGCCCTCCTTCCAAGATAGTTTTCACAGGTGTTGGGATACAGCCAAAATTCATTATTTGGCCCATTTTATTAAGAATGGAACCCTTATAACTTTTCAAGATCTGTGTAGGGACTATTGGGTACCCAAAATTGGAGCCTTTCATTATCTACAACTGAGACAATGTGTGCTGTAGCTATTGGATCGGATCATTAATACTAACCGCAATTAATTTCTTGAGAGCTTATATTTAAAAAACGTGGCCACACACATGCATTCTATTCAATCTTGGGGCATGATGGGAGTGTAAGCAATAGATTTGAGGTACTCACTGCAAATTGGTCTAGACATCAATCATGCAATGTTCCTATGTCTCAGAAACAATACACCAGTACATTGGCTCAGAGTTATCTCAATGTCTCTCGACTGAAGGAGCATTGTTTTAAATCTTTTAATGATACATATTACACACCATTTAAGATGTATAGGTGGGGGCTGAAGGAAACATTTGTCTGTTTCAGGTGTGATGTACTTGAAGAGGACACAGTGCATATTTTTATAGCCTGTTGTCCTATTTTACTGTTTTAGAACCATGTGTTCGTAATGATTAATCAGCTCTTTAAGACCAATGTCACTCCTAATGCAAGAATGTGTTGTTTGGACACTTGCCTCATGTCAAAATTAAGGTTGCTGGAGTGTTCTTCTTTGCTGTAACTTCTGCAAGGCTCTAGATTGCTCGCTCATGGCTGCAAAAGGAATCTCCGGATTCTCTATCTTCTTTGCCGGAGTTCATATTTCTTTGTGGCCTGGAACTTGCAAATATTGGCTATCATCCACATCAACATAAGCTAAGTAAAATGTGGGAACTACTCAAGTGGGCTGTGCTGGATCATTTACCTGGTTGTGGTCTGATGGTTTGAAACAATGCTGTAGTTATCAGGGACAGGCATTTTTTCTGGTCCTGGGAATTGTTCCCTACTGACAATCATTATCCCTGTTTATTTTTTACTGATCTTATATATGCTTGATGTTTCCTAAAAACTTTAATTTATACATGGTGTTCTTTTCTTTTGCAATCATGCCACTTTTTCTTGCAGAATTATGCTTCCTTCTCTGATGAAGTTTACCTCCTCAATTAAAAAAAGATGTGTGTTGATTATCTAGGTATTGTAGGACTATTTTAAATTACAACTTGTTTTTCTTAAACGCAGACATATGAACCCAGGGAGTGGTAGAAGAAGACAGCCTCAAGTCGTCAGACCTTTCCAGATTTTGCCACGATCAAGGAGAGGGGTATGATAAAAAATACAGATTGAATAGGAAAACTATTCTGGGTTTATGTCACCAGGTGGAGCCTGATCTTCTGCCTCACAATAGGAATACAACAGCAATAATACAAATAATACCAATCTTACTGTTTCTCGTTTTGCCTCATTTCAGGAGTTCCTGTGGTTTGAGGTTTTTTCCCATATTTTGGGTTCTCCTGTAGGACTCCTTCTAGAGGGTATGGCCTTCTTGGTGTAGTATTGCCGGCAGCACCGAGGCTACTGGAAAGGGTCGCCCTTATCTTGGTCAATCCAGAACAAGCAAGAAACCAGGCTGTGTCCCGAGACTTGCAGACTACAGCAGTACGAGATGTGTAAACCGTGACAATGGAACAGCACCATACCCCTGAAATTGTCACAACTTGAACTTGAGAGTGCCTGGCTTGGTGGTAAATACAATATGACATGAGGATCATTTGTTTTATTCAACAGTTTTGGAATGTGCAATGGAATGAGATATTTTTGCTCAATATATTTTTTAATTTAATATAGGAGACTCAGCTTCTCCTAACCGACCACAGTGGTTAACACCACTGAGGAATTCAATGACTCCAGGGGAAGTGTGCTTCAATGAGACCCAAGGAAGAACATGGAGGCCAGTGGAGCAGGCTTTGGTGCTCCAGAAGGCCAAATATCGCTGTCTGGACAAGACCAGTGGAGCACTCCTCTACTCAGCAGATAAAATGTGCCAAATCGTGGTTGCCTGTGGTTTGTTGCACAAAATAGCCCTATGACGAAACATATGACTCATCACAGAGGATTGAGACCGTGAAGAGCCACTACATAAGGATGTTGAAATGGCAAATGAAGATGACAGTGATGAAGAGGAAATAATTGACGTATGTCAAGATGCTATTGGCAACTTTTTAATCTGAGTGCAAGTTCAGGAAAATCCAGGGCAAAGGTTTTTGTTCATCAAATTTTCCACACATTGAGTACGGTGTTTATTGACATAGATTATATTTGCTTATACTAAGTATTTGTGTCCTCCTAACATCATTTGAGTCAATATTCTTGTGTAAAATCATTAATTTTCCCTTGTTATTCTGTTTTAGGATCCTTCACCATGCCATCTTCATTTCGACATTTCAACGTTGTGACATTTGCAGTGATATTTTTCTGTTGGAAAGTACAAAGGGAAAATGTGTTAATCCTAGGACAGACACACACTTTGGATGTACAGGTCTTGTACATAGACAACTTGCATTGTGATTGAAAGGAAGTTCTTGAGATTGTATTAGACCTATTTTCTGTTGAATTTTGCCACCAAGACAATTTTTTCCTGCTTAACTTGCTCGTATGTCAAGTCATAGCCCTCCCTTTATATTGGCTAAATCTTTATTTTATGTTAAGTGTATGAAGCTGTTGAGGTGCCTCATCACTGTAGAAATAAAATTTTGTAGCACATCACTGAAAGTTGGTTGTATCATGCCTCCAGATACTGCCACAGTGCATTGAAATGATCCTGTGGCCACAAAATGTAACAGTTATGATTTTAACTATTGGTGTAACTGATGTGGAATTCCTACTGTGAGCACAATGTCTGGCTCCAGCTGCTGACATGAATCAACAATATTGTGCCTATGTAATATGCTCATTTGTGTTACTTCCACTTCTTCCATGGTGTCAAGGTCTTGGAGTGTCAATTTCTAAATGGCACAAACTATTTGGGTTATGGATGGGTTGTGAAAATTATTTAAAGAATGAACAAAGAATTGTCACTTACAAATGTATGACACCAATAAATTGAGGTTGCAAGGTTTTTCTTAAAGTTTTTTCAGGAATGGTAACACATATATTGTTATATATTATTTTTGCTTAAAACGTATTAATTATCGAAGACATAAGAAAAGAAATAACACAACAAATACACTAGTCTTTTACTTTGTTTTATGTGAAATTATTTTATTAACACAAATTAACTAAAAATAGTTTGAGACATAAAATCTAAGGAAAAAGAAGGAATAAAGAAAATCCATCATGCTGGATGAAATTATTTAAGATGAGCTAAAATTGGTTGAAGCTCAATGTATAAAATACAACTGTCCACAAAAAGGTAGATGTATCTATAAAATAGTCCACACACTGGAGTAAATAAGGTTTGGTGTCTCTTGGAGGTGGTGGTGGAGGTCTTGCCATCCTATCTTGGTGGTCAGAATGAACATCCCCTGGTGGGGGTGTGGTCCACAATTCCAGGGACTGGGATGAGTAATGCTGTTTCCTATTGTGGCAGGGCCTCCCTGTCTGTGGCTGAGGAAAGTGTATGTTGTCCCATTGTTGAAGGACCACAGACATGGGTAGTTGTTACAGGAAAAGCCCTGCACATAAGATTGTAAATGTCAAACTTCACCTCAGCCAGGGAGCACAAATTGGAGTTGGGATTCTGCATCTTTACATTGTGATCCCTCTGCATCCTCTTCATGTGCCAGACCTCTGTGAGGACACAGGGACATCACATCTTGGGACCGCTGTAGTGCTTCTCATCACTGTAGAAATAACATTTTGTAGCACACAACTGAAAGTTGGTTGTGTCATGCCGCCAGATACTGCCACAGTGCATTGAAATGATCCTGTGGCCACAAAATGTAACGGTTGTGATTTTAACTATTGGTGTAACTGATGTGGAATTCCTACTGTGAGCACAATGTCTGGATCCAGCTGCTGACATGAATCAACAATACTGTGCCTATTTAATATGCTTATTGGTGCTACAGGAAAAGCCGTGCACATATGATTGTAAATGTCAAACTTCACCTCAGCCAGGGAACACAAATTTGAGTTGGGATTCTGCATCTTTACATTGTGATCCCTCTGCACCTTCTTCATGTCCCAGACCTCTGTGAGGACACAGGGACATCACGTCTTGGGACTGCTGTAGTGCTTCTAAGACACAGTCAATGGTTGAGCACCATGTCACTGGGTCCTGGCAGAAATAGTGGTGGTGGTGATAGAGTTGGCTCAACAGCAGCCAGGACTGGGGGGCACAACATTAGTGGGATGTTTCTTTGGAGACAGGAAGTGGAGGTATCCATTAGCTGAAGTGTTGTTGCTGCTGCGGTGGGAGGTGTAAGTGTGGGTCGAGTGAGACTCACTGGACCTGTCTGCCCAGACAGATCAGATATACCAGGCAGCTCCACAACATCTGGACTTGCTTGAGTTCTGTCTTCACTGAAGGCTTGATCCTGGTCTGAAGTGGAGGTGTCTTCAGTTGCAGACGGTGGACCACTGGCTCAGAGTGTCAGGCCTAAAATCAATTACAAACAATATAAGATTAAAAGTCAAGACTGCACATCAAATGTGTCTTCAGCTACAAATGAAGCAACCTAAAAGTGAAAATTATGATTAATGGAATTATTAGGCCACTGTGTGATTTTTATTAATTTACACACACTGGTTAATTTACACAGCTGCAAACATTAATAATACTATTGAAGATGTGTCCTGAAATGAAAAATATTATTTAGAAAGTCTACATTACATGTACCAGACATTCAACCAAACACAGTAGTGAGGAGAATTGAGAACTAAACAATTCCAAGGCCTTGCAGGCTCAAAATTACTATAGTACAGTTTATTAGAATGAATGCCATTGGTCATCATATGAACATTGCAAATTAAACTGTGTATCAATACTACTTATACTCAGCATGCCACAGAACATGATTGAAAATCTTAGATCCAACAATCTATAAATTATGTAAGCAATTACACTAATCCAATGAAGTAAAAAGAAGGTGGCAACATAGTAGATCAACACAAATCATTACGTTTTCATACATAGCATGAAATGGTGAATGACAAATGCATAATACTTTGACAAATGTGCTTATATGAAAGAAAAGGGAGGTTGAGAAACGTCACATTCCACTATTATTTTCCACAGACAAAAACAGGGCATCATAGTAGTTGTAAACAGCATTGACAATACTTGTTAAAATGTGAGTTAACATACCTGTTTAAATATCTACAGTTAAATGATCGCACTTTTACAATATGCACACACACACATGTGAATGGTGTAAAAAGGTGAAAAAATACTTGCAAGCACTATTCCTTCATGTGCAAATGGGTGGAGTGTTGAACCGTTTTTTAAGTACAATGACATATATTGAAATAAAAAAAACGAACCTAGAAAATGCAAGGGTTGAGCAACGGAGAACAATACACACTCTGACTAAACATTTTGAGCATTTCTCAAAATAGAGATAGTCCCGTGATTATAGTAATTTGGATAAAACAAGATATTTTGGTGAATCAACTTTAGCTAAATATGTTTTCGCAATGGTCTTGAATCACTGTGAACAGCTAGCTTCAGGGCAAAAACTTTATTTGTGATTAGTGAGACATGACGAAGTTCAACTTACCAGTCTTTATCCCACCAGGGATTCCTGTCAAGCCTTCAGGATATAGGATCTGCAGGGCCTTCTCCTCCCAGGGTCAGAGTTCTAGAAGGGGACTGGGAGAACCACCACTCATCCGCTGGGCCTACAGGTGATACTTGGAGGCCAGTGAGAGCATTCTCCCCCACAGGTCCTTCCGCCTCTTCCTAATTTCATCTCATATGCGCAGATTGGTTGGTTCAGGACCCTGGCAGTCAGTTATAAAGTGGCGGTAACACCGCCAACAGGCTGGCGGTAACTACCACCAAATTATGACCATGGCAGTGATATCTCTGAAAGACAGCCAATGTACCACACAGACTACTGGGGTGGAAACAACAGTCACCACGCTGGTAGCCGCCTACAGCCATGCAGAAGACAAAGTTCCGCCCACCATATTATGACATGCCAAACCGCCACCTTTTCCGGGGCGGGACCAATGCCATCTAAAGCCTTGCAGAAACAGCGCTCAGAAGAGAAAGGACTCACCATTGGAGACACAGGGAAGAACCACGTCGCCATGGAACAAGAACTGCAAATCCAATGATCTTCTACGTTATGCTCCATCACGAACACCAATGCCGTTGAAGACAATGACGGTGAGTACGCCCGCCTAGCACACAAGGGAGGGGGAGGAAACCAAGAGTGACACGCACAACACACACCCCATACACACAACCATCTGCACAAGAAAACAATTTATCCCTGTAAATCGGCTGGATGATGCAAGGACAACAGGAATTGACTAAAGTGAATGTGATAAAAATCAACATCAAAAATAATAAGTTGATGTGGCAATGCAACACATACGCACAAATGTACAAAAAAGGGACACTGCCCAGTCCACAGTTCGCAGGGGCCACATGGCCACAGGGCAAGTTCCAAGGCCCCACTCGATTCCTGGACCAATATGGTGAGAACACTGCAGGGGCATCAGTTGGCAAACAGGCAGGCACCTCGGGGGACACCTCAGCTGGATGCGGAAACAGGACCACTGGTTCTGGAGAGGGCAACATGCCCATTGCTTGGTCCTGGGGAGTGCAAGGCCACAGTCTCTCATGTGGGTGACTTGCCCACTCATTCTGGAGGAGGCAACATGCCCTGTTCTTGGTCCTGGGGAGTGCAAGGCCACAGTCTCTCAGGTGGGTGACATTGACCACTGGTTCTAGGGGGGCACATGCTCTGTGCTTGCTACTGGGGAGTGATGGGCCACAGTTTCTGGAGTGGGTGACTTGCCCACTGGTTATGGAGGGGGAAACATGCCCTTTGCTTGGTCCCGGGGTGTGCAAAGCCACAGTCTCTCAGGTGGGTGACTTGCCCACTGGTTCTGAAGGGTGCAACATGGCCTTTGCTTGGTCCTGGGAGTGATAGACCACAGTCTCTCAGGTGGGTGACGTGCCCACTAGTTCTGGAAGGGCAACATTCCCATTGCTTGGTCCTGGGGAGTGCACGGCCACAGCCTCTCAGGTGGGTGAATACCCCACTGGTTCTGGTGGGGGCAGGCTGCACAGCAGCCCATGGAGGCTGGATAATATGGCGTCCACCGGCGGTGACAGCTGCACTGTGGTGGTGGTAGTAGTGGGAGACTCCTGCTCAGCCCTTGCACCCTCCGATGGCTGCACTGTGGTGGTGGTAGTTGTGGGAGGCTCCTGCTCAGCCCCTGTACCCTCTGATTGCTGCACTGTGGTGGTGGTAGGGGGAGGCTCATGCTCAGCCCCTGCACCCTCCGATGGCTGCACTGTGGTGGTAGTAGTGGGAGGCTCATGCTCAGCCTCTGCACCCTCCGATGGCTGCACAACCACGGCTGGCGTAGGGCTCTGTGACAGCTGCTGGTGCAGGCTCCATCCTCTTTTTGCTGGCTGGTGCAGGATCCTTCCTCTTCTTGCTGGCTAGTGCATGCTCCTTCCCCTTTTTGCTGACTGGTGCAGGCTCCTTCCCCTTCAGTAATTGTGGCCTGGAATCCTTTCCACCACAAGTAGGTGCTGATGAAACTGGGCCTGTGGACTGTTTGGCTGAGGTGCTTGGCTGGTTTCTTTATACCTTGGCCATACATGCAGGACGGTAGAGAGGGTAGGGAAGAGGTCAATGGTGGAAAGGAAAAGCTTTTTAGGGACATTGGGGCAGGAAGAGGGAGAAGTAATGGGAGTGGAGGATGAGGGAGTCGTTGGAGGTGTTTGCTGGATTTGGGTGGAGGTGTATAGGGTGTATGCTGTTGTGAGGTGGGTGGCTGTTGGGTGTCTCAGTGCTTGCGCTTGTGTACTTTAGGAGGGGAGACAGACGCGGTGGTAGAGGACACAGGGGACGTGTACATAGATGTTGTGGAGGTGTCTGCCATTGAGGTGTGTGTTCTGCTTTGTGTGGTGATGATGTAGGTAGTGGGTGATGATGTAGTGCATGCAGGTGTGAGTGTGAATGTAACTGAGTGGGAGGTGGAGGAGGAGGAGGAGGGGGAGACAGTGAAAATAGTGGTTGTTGTTGTGTCTGAAAATTAATGGTGTTTGTGTTTGCCTGTGAGACTCTTGGGTGTTGTCCTGTGTGCATGCTCATCTGACTGTGTGCTTGGGAGGGGTTGGGGTAGAGGAGAAAGACTGGGAAGTGGTATTTGGAGAGGGGGCGGTTGAAACAGGGACAATGGCTGCCATCAGAGAGGAGGCCAGAGCCTGATCGATCTCTGTTGGGCCGCCAATCCACTGTGAATGCCCTCCAGGAATGCATTAGATTGTTGCATCTGGGCTGCCAGGCCCTGGATGGCATCCACAATGGTTGACTGCTCTACAGAGATGGATCTCAGAAGGACAATAGCCTCCTCACTCAGGGCAGTAGGGCTTACTGGGGCAGGGCCTCAGGTGCCTGGGGAAAAGGAGATACCCACCATCCTGGGTGAGCGGGCACAAGCAACTCTATGAGGGGCTGCTGGGAGGGCTACAGGGGTGGCAGCTGTACCTGTAGCTGGGGTGGTCACAGAGGTGTCCACCACCACCAGGGAACTCCCATCGGAGGAGGTATCAGAGTCTGTGTTGTCCCCTCCAGTCTCCGCCGTGTTGCTCCCTTTGCCCTCCGTCCCACTGGTTTCCTCAGAGTCCGTGGACTCTGCTTCCATTGTCCTGGGGGATGCAGCTCCCTCTGTCGCTGGTGCCTCTGCTCCCCTGCCAGATGATGCTAATGCACATAAGGACAGGATGACAAACAAGAAAGGGGGAGAGAGAGAGACAAAGGATACACTGGGTCAATGACTGCAGCAACACCACCGTTGGTGTACACAGCACCCTCACACACAGGGAAAAGGCCTATGCGCTATGCATTGCACTACCAGAGATAATGCTAGCCACCAAGGCATGAGGAGGAGCACACACCGCCAATTGCAGGACACCTGGGACCCACGCAGCACTGACCAGTAGTGGATACTAACAAGCTAGGTAGGCAGTATTTCCCCTTCAGACCTTTAGCCACCAGAGGACCTACGCTGATATGCCTGGCCTGGCCTAGGGGCACCCACTGACACACAACCACCACCCAGATGCCACCCTTCCAGCCGTTTCCTTCAATGATGGCCACTGTACTCACCCCCTTGTGGCTGCTGTGATGCCCTCAAGCACCTATCCAGCTCAGGATAGGCCACCACCAGTATGCGGGCCATCAGGGGGGTCAGGGTTCGACGGGTACCCCTTCCTAGTTGGGAGGCCATCACCAGCTGGGCATCCGCGTTCTTCCGTGCCCAGTGTCTCAGGTCCTTCCGCTGATAGCGACAGTGGGTGCTCTGCCTGCCGTAGACCCCCAGGGTTCGCACCTCCTTGGCGATTGCCTGCCATATACCCTTCTTTTGATGGGTGCTGGACTGCAGAGGCAGTACAGACAGGAGAACACCATTAGCCAAACAGTCCAGGGTGTAGCACGTATGATCCACCATACCCGTTTCCATCAGTATTGGCACACACATAGCCCAGCACTCAACGTGTACCCAGCCAAGAGGACATCCCTTCCCCCTTACACAATGCCTTCAAACACACCTCCATACATTCATGCCACATGCATCGTGCCCACAGTGTACTCACCTGTTGGTCTGGAGGCCCATACAGCAGTCCGTACTGGGATAGGACCCGATCCACCAGTCTCTCCAATTCCTCTGAAGTGAAGGCCGGGGCCCTTTCCCCAGTCACACGCCCCATGGTAGGTTCCAGACACAGGTCACAGCAGCACATGCTCTCCTTTCCTGTGGAAGGTCAGGAAATGAGTGAGGAATCAGATAGAAAATGGCGGTCACGTCCCGGCGTATATCACCATTGGCCACTGTACCCCAGAGGGCCCAATATTAACCAATGAGGAATTGCACAGCGGTTCCAGACCACCTCCCGCCACAGCGCACAAAGTCAGCGGCCATACCTCACTTCCACCTGTCCCTCCACACAGGACAGGCAGACGCATTTCAAGGAGGGGGCAGGCCTATGGAATAATGCTGAGTTACCGGATAAATAGGCAGATACCTGACAATTCACACTGTCCCATAACATGTTTACAGATTGCAGACTACTGTTGTGGCTCTATTGTTCAGTTTGTGACAGCCCCCTTACTCTTTGGTCCCTTAGATTCCTACAGCTGTGGATGAATAGGAGATGGAGACATACCCTCCATGTACAGTCCCCTGGTGGACTTGGCTACACTGGAGGACAGGCACATAATACTCACCTATAGACTGGACAGGACCACAATTACAGAGCTGTGTGCCAAATTGCAGCCTGACCTGACACTATCCGTCATCCCCCTGGGATCCCCCCTCTTGTGCAAGTGCTATCAGTTCTCCATTTCCTGGCAACTGGTTCTTTCCAAGTGACAGTGGGATTGGCAGCAGGAATGTCACAGCCAATGTTCTCAATAGTGCTGACAAGAGTGTTGTCTGCCCTGATAAAACACATGTGCAGCTACATTGCATTCCCCCAGGCTGAGGATTTGGCCACAGTGAAGACTGAGTTTTATGCAATAGGACATATCCCCAATATAACTGGAGCGATTGAGGGAACACATATTGCATTTGTCCCCCCCTGCCAGAATGAACAAGTGTTCAGGAATCATAAGAATTTCCACTCTATGGATGTGCAAATTGTGTGCTTGGTGGACCAGTATATCTCCCATCTCAATGCTAAGTATCCTGGGTTGGTGCATGATGCCTTTGTCCTAAGAAATAGCAGCATCCCAAATGTGATGGCCCAACTACAGAGGGACAAGGTGTAGCTAATAGGTGAGCCCTGGTTCCCACCCAGTAAATGTTGGTTTATGGCTATGGTGTTGGCCATACGGGATAGTGTGGCTAAATGTTGTCCCTCAATATTTGCAGGCGACTCTGGTTACCCAAACCTATCATGGCTGCTGACCCCTGTGAGGAAAGCCAGGACAAGGACAGAAGAACATTATAATGAGGCACATGGGTGAACCAGAAGGATCACTGAAAATACCTTTGGCCTCCTGAAGGCCAGGTTCCGGTGCCTCCATCTCACAGGTGGATCCCTGTGCTACTCACCCAAGAAGGTCTGCCAGATAGTGGTGGCATGCTGCATGTTGCACAACCTGGCCCTCAGATGCCATGTCACTTTTCTGAAGGAGGAAGAGACTGGAGATGCCCCTGTGGCAGCAGTGGACCCTGTGGACCGTGAGGATGAGGAGGGAGAGGATGAGGATGTGGACAACAGAATGACAATGACACACAGGTTAGGCAGTGCAACTTTACATTTCAATTACTTTGGTAGTATTTTGTGTTGCATTGGCATGATCACATTTCCCACTTCAATGCCCATTTACTGTTCCCTCTGGCTGTTCATCTTGCAAATGTTGGTGATTTGGCATATACTGCTGGTGTGCTCACAACAGCCAGCTAAATGTCATTAATTCCATGCTCATTTTATGTACGTTGTACCTGTTTCAATCAATACATATTTGAAATACATGAGATACCCAAAATGATTTTTTGTCAAAGGGTGTTTTTATGGTGCTAATGTATAGAGGTGAAAGTGCAATGGGATGGGATGATGATGAAAGAAATTCCAGGGTATTGTTCCAGTCTGTTTGTAGAATAGGTGCATTGTCCATTGGGACATAGGAAGGGGAGCAATGGCAGTTCAAGGGTGACTGGGTGGGACACAAGGGGGACAATCAGAAGTCTCATTTCCTGGCAGGGGTCTTGGCAAGTGTCTCTGGCTTCGGTCTAGATCGCAGGGAACATTTGGGGGTGGTTCACCTTCTGCAGGGGGAGGGGTGCTGGTGGCCTGTAAGTCCTGTGGCATGGCCTCCTGGCCACTAGCGGCAGCTGAAGTGAAAGTGGAAGGCTGTTCAGATGACTAGCTAGTGGCAGGGCCCACTGGTGTAACACTGCCTCCCTCATAATGCTGGCCATGTCCGGCAGCATCCCTGCTATGGAGATCAAGGTGTTGTTGATGGCCTGCAGTCCTACCTGATCCCCTGGTACTGTCACTACTGCAGCCGCCTGTTCTCCGGCAAGTTGTCTAGGATCTTGCCCATCGTGCCCTAGGAATGTTGATAGGCTCCCAGGATCTCGAAGAGTGCCTCCTGAAGAGTTGGTTCCCTGGTCCTGTTCTCCCCTGGTGCAGAGCAGTCCTCCCAGTCTCCCTGTTGGCCTGTGGTTCTGTCCCCTGAACAGTGTGCCCACTGCCACTGACCCCAGCTCCCTGATTGTCTTGTGTATGAGGTGTGGCATGGGGTCCCTGTACAGGTGGGCACACTGTTGATTGATGTGTCCTGTGGACTTAGGTTTGGGTATGCTGGGTGGGTGCTGTGATGTTGATTCCTGATGGGGGAGGCTCTGTGTTGGTCTGTGATTGGCCTTGGGTAACCAGCTATCCAGTGGTCCCTGATGGGCCAGGTAGATCATCCAGATCCTGAAGACCAGAGTTACTGCCATCAATGTGGGCCTCTTCAGTTGGAGGACTGGATAGTGCTGGCACCTCCTCTTCGGTGACATTGGCTGGGGTACCTGTGGGGATGTAGATGATGTGTTATGGTTAATGTGTATGACATATTGTACATCCCTGGCTTCCCCCCTATGGTTGGTGTTGCCTTGCCAGCTTTTACTTGTGTATGTTGGTGTATGGTGGGATTTTTAGTTCTCGATGCTGTACATGCTTTAGTGATGAGTGTCCATGCAGGGCTGTGAGGGGTGTCCATGCATTGGTACAGCATGCAGGGCTTGGCATTGGGATTGAAGAGATGTGATGGTGAAGTATATAGGATGTAGTGGAGTGATGGGAGCGAGAGTGAGGGTATGTAATGGCATGCAGGTAGGGGGGTGATAATAGTAGAGAGTTGACTTACCAGAGTCCAGTCCTCCTCCAACTCTGGCCAGGCCCTCAGGATGCAGTATCACCAAGACTTGCTCCTCCCATGCTGTGAGTTGTTGGGGAGGAGGTGGGGGTCTACCGCCAGTCCTCTGGATCACGAGCTGGTGTCTTGCTGCAATGGAACGTACCCTCCCCCATAGGTCGTTCCACCTCTTCCTGATGTCGCCTTTTGTTCTGGGGTGCTGTCCCACAGCATTGACCCCGTCCATGATTCTCCGCCATAGCTCCATCTTCCTGGCTATTAATATCTGCTGCACCTGTGCTCCAAATAGCTGTGGCTCTACCCTGACAATTGCCTTCACTATGACCCTTAAGTCATCCTCAGTAAAACAGGGTTACCTTTGTGGTGCTATGGGTGTTATGGGATCTGGGTTAGTGAGGGCGTGTTGTGTAATGTGTTGGGGTGTATGAAGTGGGGTGCGTGAGGGATATATGGGTGTATGTGGTGTGTGTATGTAGTTGTGTCAGTGGTATTGTTGTCAGTCTTGTGCCAATGATTTGTAATCGTAAAGGGTTGTGGGTAATGTGGGTGTGTGTTTTATAGTGCTGTGGGTGTGTGGGTGTGGTGTGTGTATGGGTGTCAGGTGTTTGTTGTTTGAATTTTCCAATGTGGTGTTGTTTTGCCTGTGGGTGTCCATTGTGAGCGCTGTGGTATGTACCGCCAATGGTTTACCACCGTTGAATGTCCGCCGTGGTGATTCATGGGTCATAATGTGGTGGCCATTGTACTGTTGGCATAACGGTGTGGGTTTTGATACTGACACTTTATTACTGACCTTTGGTCTGACGGATTTGTGTCTGTGGCTGAATTCAGTTGGATTGGTGTGTGTGTGTCATACTATGGTGAACGGATATCTGCCGCTGCTGCGGTAAGTTGGCGGCCGTCAGCAAGGCGGTAAGCGGGATTTACCACCAGGGTCATATTGAGGGCCTTAGTCTGTCAACTATTCTGGTCCACCTTTGCCTTTTCTGAGATATGGTTGTATTTGGGCTTCAAACAATTGTGGCTTTACTCTAATCATTTAATTGACCATGACTGACAAAACTCCCTGAAAAATGTGGATTCCTTCTCTCTGTCATAATGAATAACTAAAATAAATATGTAGTTCCCTAATTGCTGATGGAAAATCCAAAAAAGTGAAAGGAAAATAAAAGGAGACTTCTGTTGGGGAAATTGAGCAGCAAAATGGTGTTCTGCAGTGGAATGGCAAAGGATCATGGTTTGAAATGGAGTGTGTTTTATAGTGTGGTTTGCAGATGTTCACATTTGGTCAATACACATCTGGTGTGTGCTGATAGCATCTATACAATAGCCATAGTATGATGCTAAATGGGTCCCTCAACAGACTCCTGCCATTGGGCAACTGCCTCTAGTTCACCAGCAGCAGCACTGTGTTCTCTAAATATGTTTTTTGCAATCTCTCTGTCCCAAAGGCAAAGGAGTACTGTTTACCAGCACTGGAGTCTGCCACATTGGCTGCTGATACCGTTCGCGTGATGGAGTACACTACATCCACACAGACTGCGATCAAATGCCATAGATCTAAATGTGTTGGTTGGAACTCCATCAGCTTGGTGGAGTACTTGGGCCTGCTGCTGCCACAGGACAGTGGTAGTACCACCAAGATCTAAATCAGGCTCTATATGTGTAGATAAAGTTCAGAAATATGCAAAGTATTGTAGTGATGAGCTGGAAATGAAACAGAGGAAGCTTAAAGAGAAGTTCATGTTAGGCCAGATAAAGTTGGCACAGAGAGGTTTTCAGAATCTGTCAATTCCAGGGACTTGTGGTGTATTTCAATGTGTTGGTATTTGAGGTGGTGAGCATGGAGTTAGATTTCAAGCAGGAATGCAAGGCATTCAAGGAGGTATGATTGTTTCACAGGGTAGCATTGGAGGAGCTTCGATTGATCTGAGTACAAGTGAGAATGAAACAGCTTTAAAGAAAATGACTCCTTGTCATTTTTGTAACAGTCTGGGTCATTGGAAGCACTAATATAGGTTACATTCAGATAGAATAAACAATTATCCAATACGGGGAAGAAATCAAATGCAAAGTGTGCCCGCACAACAGGTGCAAATGCCGATGCAATGATGCCAGTCACTAAAGCCCCTATGGTTCAACAGAATATGGACAACACCAAATTCAATCAAAATCTATTGCCCTGAGTAAATCAAAATACAATGCAGAACCAAAATGTGATTCAACAATTTCCTATGTAAAGTGATGAGAGCATGGATTCTGGTACATCACAATGATGTGCCTGATAGGGAGGCAGATTGGGTGGTTGACACAGTCTTGGTGGTAGATCAGAGCGGACCTTTTGTAGAAGATGAAGTAAATAGTAACCAAGTGCCATTCCTGATTGACACTGGAGATTCCCGTTCCACTATTAGAACAGTAGAAGTCCCAGACCTACCCCTCCCGGGAAAGATGATCCAAGTTGTAGGTGTATACATAAACAGATTACGAATCCAATGTCAAAATAAATTCCTGGTAAAAACAGGTTCTTTTGAAGAAAATCATTAGTTTTTTGTTTGTGATTCAAGTCTTGTAATTTTATTGAGAAGGGGCCTATTATGCTAACTAAATTGTACAATTTATTGCACACCAGATGGGGTCAAGTTTCAGACCCATGATGAGTATGTTGTTTATAACGTGGCTCAACAAGAAACAGTACGGTTTTGTCCAATGCTGACAATAGAAGATTTACCACCAGATTTGTAAGAGGCAGTGAATCCAGAAGTATAGCATTTCACATGAAAATATATCAGACTAATAAAAAGTGCAGACCCAGTCTGAATAACTGTCAAGGCAAATGCCATTTTTCCAAGAGCACCACCTTATCAAATGACTTCTGAGATAATAACAGGGATAACACCAGTTATTGAGGGCATGATTCAGAAAGGCATTTTAAAAGAAATAGTAGGCAGTCCATGCAACTCACAGATTATGGGACCACAAAAGTCAAATGGCAAGTTTAAGATGTGCAAGGCCCAAGAGTGACTTTGTAATTAGGGCTCCCATTTTTTTTTTAACATCTCTATTTTTTCCATATTTATTATTTGGCCATCTTATCTGTAGCTATCCGTATTTATTTTGTGGATAAATAAAGTAGTAAAATTGTACATTTCCATCTTTATACAGATTTTACTGATAGACACAAACTCTTTGTCAGGCTACTCACCCGAAGAACTTGTCCGCAGAGACCATACTCTCTCCCAACACAATGCTCGACCAAGGAATGATAGCCTCAAATAAGACCTTGTTCTAGAAGGGAAGGGAGTCAGGACAAAATAAAAGATACAAAGACTTGCCCCCTCTGAGTGGTGTCTAGCTCACTATCATGTACGGGAATGCCCAAAGTGTCTTCCTCTTTCAGGGTGTGCAGGATAGTAAACTAAAGGGAACAAACACACACACTATATTAGCTTTGGCATGCATTAACAAAGTTAGATAAAATAACATTGGAGCAACGAAAGTACATGCACGCAGAGATGCTCATAACAACAAAGAAAGTATGTACTCCTTTAGTTCTTGTAGGATAGAAATCCCTACTCCTTTGGTGAGCTTCCTATAACAGTTCAGAGTTTTTTTCCCTGGTAGCATATTACATCATATGCTCTTGTTATGTGACTGTTCTTTATTTTTATTTCTCTTTAACAGTTTGCAAATTGTCTCCTGAACTTCCATCAGATAATGTGAGAGTCTCATGCCTGGATTATTCACAAGTCTTGGAGTATTTTTTTTTTTATATAATTGTTGCAGGCAGAAAAGTGAACTTACTATGTTTTCTCTTCTTTTGCTTTGTCCTTCCTTTCATTGCAGGTTACGTCCTCACATGTCGGAACGACCAACGGGCCATTTCCTGAGCGGCTGCAGCTGTGAAGAGGATTCTCCGCTGACACTCACTGTATGTAATGCCGCGCTCTGACGCGGCGTCTCTTTCAGTCCTCGCGGGTGGAACGTGCCACCGATATTCGAAGCGCCGTTCCCCGCGTTTTTTGACTAAGCTTTCTGGGAAGCATATATTTCGCTCCCGGTCGCGCTACACTTACGTGTAGCCTTTTTGTTTCTTTTCTTGTTGGTGGTGGGTTTTATGTTGGGCCTTTGCCTGTCTCTATCCATGTTGTGTCCATCTTGTCTTCTTCGTGTTTTTGTTCCAGCATGCTCTGTTTCTCTTTATACTACTTCCTTTTTCCTATACTGGTCTATGGGCTTTTCCCAATCCAAGATGGTGTTACTTCCCTTTCCTGTGATGTCACTTCCCTTTTCTCAGTATATAAGTCAGTCAGTCTTGTTCCTCCTTGCGATGCAAACACTTCCTTCTGGTTGTGCTGTTCGCTCCTGTTCTTTGTTCCTGCTTTTTTGCTTTGGGAGATTTTGGCCTGTTCTTTGTTCCTTCTTTTGCCTTGGGAGATTTTTGCCTGTTCTTTGTTCCTGCTTTTTCCTTGGGATATTTTTGCCTGTTCCATTTTTCCTGCCTTGTGCCCTGGATATTGCCTATTTTTGTTTCCTGTTGTCAAGTCCTGTTTTTTCTTGTTTTCCTTCTGGAGTTCCTGTTAGAGGTTTTTTCCCCAGTGTTGGTTTTTTTTTCCTCTGGGACTCCTTCTGGAGGGTAAGGTCTGCTTTGGCGTAGCCTGTCAAGCGGCACCGTGGCTACGAGAAGGAGTCGCCCTTATCTGGGAGCATCCAGGACCTGTAGAACACTTGGTGTATTCGCCAATCCGAAATCCAGAGGTGAGGAGTCCAGCGCAGTACGTGACAGATTGCAACGCCAAAAGATTCTGCGTTGCGAGAGTGCCATGGAAGATCCACAGGGAGAGGTGTCAGAAAATGCTCAAGCTATGTTACAGACTGTCCAACAACAAGCCCAAGAGTTACAACAGTTACGGGCAGAGAACACTGCGCTACGACAGGTCTTGTCTTCCCGATCAATGGACATACCACCCTTATCTGCTACTATTCCTCGATATTCCCGAGATCCTTTAAAGATGAAGGAATTTTTGGACGCCCTGACGGTTTACTTTGCCTTTCGTCCACTCCAGTTTTCTTCGGATAAGACTAAGGTGTGCTATCTGATCAGCGCCTTGTCTGGTCCAGTGCTTGCTTGGGCGACTCCTCTGGTTTCTGCAGATGACCCAGTCCTGGCTAACTATTCCGCTTTCCTGACTGTTTTCAAACAAATGTTTGAGAGACCTGGGGTAGAAGCAGCAGCTGAAGAAGCCTTATGTGACATTCAGCAAGGTAATCAGGATGTACTACAGTATATAACCCGCTTCAAACAGCTGGCAGCTGAAACCTCCTGGGTAGAACGCACCTTCGTAACCCTTTTCCACCGAGGCCTGCGTGAAGAAATTAAAGATGAGCTTGTACACTCTTCCCCAGCTTGTTCTTTGAAATAATTAATGGATCAATCTATGAACATCGAGCATAGACTTCGAGAGCGCAAGATGGAAAGACGTAGAACTAGAGCTCCATACCAGCCCGGTACCTTCCGTGCTAGCAGTCGGCGAACGGAAGATAGTCCATCTGAAGCCTCTCCACATCCCCATGAAGAGCCCATGCAGATAGATCTGGTTCATGGGCCATTGACGGAATCAGAAAGGGAGGAACGACGACAAAGGGGACTTTGCCTATATTGTGGTAAGGCTGGCCACCTGATCCGTAGTTGTCCGGTACGTCCCTCAAGGCCTGCGGGAAACGCCAGCTCCCGTCCCCTGTAAGGATGAAGGAGACGGGAGGAGCTGAAGTACCATCAATATGTTCCTCCAAAGAAAGCATGTCCACCCTGTTTATCCTCTCGGTCAAGTTACAGAGTTCACAAGATCAAGAAGAACATCTTCTGGCTCTCCTTGATTGTGGAGCCAGTGGACTCTATCTGGATGAGACCTGGGCTACTAGTAAAGGAATTCCCTGCATTCCTAAAGAAACCCCTGAGCAGGTTCACACAGTGGATGGCTCTCCGTTAACCTCAGGACCTGTGGTGGCCTCAACTCCTACTCTTTGTTTGACATTTGGGGGGCATCCAGAACACGTTGCCTTCGATCTCATAGCCTCACCAAATTTTGGGAATTCCCTGGTTAGCTCGACACAACCCCTATATCAATTGGGAAACACAAACTATATCCCTAACGTCTTCATTTTGTCAACAGAATTGTTATTCTACTACTTCTTATTGGACTCCAAAAAGGTCCTGTCAGTCAACTCAGGATAACACTAACTCTATCAATATTATCCAGGGGGTTCCAGATTGTTATCAGGAATATATCAGGATTTTTCAGAAACCCAGTAATCCTATTTTGCCACCTCATCGCAGTTATAACTGTGCTATTCCTTTAATTCCTGATGAAGTCATTCCCTTCGGTCGAATGTATTCTCTGACAGACCAAGAAAAGAAGGTGTTAAGGGAATATTTAGACGACAACTTACACAACGGTTTGATTGCTCCTTCCACATTTCCCGCTGGGGCTCCTCTCTTCTTCGTCCCACAGAAGACTAAGGATCTGCGTCCTTGTGTGGACTTTCATGAACTTAACAGAATAACGATTAAGGATCGATATCCACTGACTTTAACCCCTTCGCTGCCAGGCCTTTTCCCCCTCCTGTGCCAGGCCTTTATTTGCCTATTTGGGGCAGTTCACGCTTAGGCCCTCATAACTTTTTGTCCACATAAGCTAACCAAGCCAAATTTGCGTCCTTTTTTTCCAACATCCTAGGGATTCTAGAGGTACCCAGACTTTGTGTGTTTCCTTGAAGGAGGCCAAGAAATTGGCCAAAATACAGTGAAAATTTCATTTTTTTTTTAAAAAATGGAAAAAGTGGCTGCAGAAGAAGGCTTGTGGATTTCCCCCTGAAAATGGCATCAACAAAGGGTTTGTAGTGCTAAACTCAGCAGCTTCCTAGCTTTCAGGAACAGGCAGACTTGAATCAGAAAACCCAATTTTTCAACACAATTTTGGCATTTTACTGGGGCATACCCCATTTTTGCAATTTTTTGTGCTTTCAGCCTCCTTCCAGTCAGTGACAGGAATGGGCATGAAACCAATGCTGGATCCCAGAAACCTAACCATTTCTGAAAAGTAGACAAAATTCTGAATTCAGCAAGGGGTCATTTGTGTAGATCCTACAAGGGTTTCCTACAGAAAATAACAGCTGAAAAAAGAAAAATATTGAAATTGAGATGAAAAAAACATAAATTTTTCTCTACGTTTTACTCTGTAACTTTTCCCTGCAATGTTAGATTATGGAAAGCAATATACCGTTACGTCTGCTGGACTCCTCTGGTTGCGGGGATATATAGGGCTTGTAGGTTCATCAAGAACCCGAGGAACCCAGAGCCAATAAATGAGCTGCACCCTGCAGTGCGTTTTCATTCTATACCGGGTATACAGCAATTCATTTGCTGAAATATAAAGAGTAAAAAATTGCTATCAAGAAAACCTTTGCATTTCCAAAAAGGGCACAAGATAAGGTGCTGAGGAGCAGTGGTTATTTGCACATCTCTGAATTCCGGGGTGACCATACAAGCATGTGAATTATAGGGAATTTCTCAAATAGATGTCTTTTTTACACACTCTCCTATATTTGGAAGGAAAAAATGTAGAGAAAGACAAGGGGCAATAGCACTTGTTTTGCTAATCTATGTTCCCCCAAGTCTCCCGATAAAAATGATACCTCACTTGCGTGGGTAGGCCTAGCGCCCGCGACAGGAAACGCCCCAAAGCGCAACGTGGACACATCCAAACTTTTGGGAGAAAACAGAGGTGTTTTTTGCGAAGTGCCTACCTGTAGATTTTGGCCTCTAGCTCAGCTGGCACCTATGGAAACCTACCAAACCTGTGCATTTCTGAAAACTAGAGACCTAGGGGAATCCAAGGAGGGGTGACTTGCGGGGCTCGGACCAGGTTCTGTTACCCAGAATCCTTTGCAAACCTCAAAATTTGGCTAAAAAAACACATGTCTCTCACATTTCTGTGGCAGAAAGTTCTGGAATCTGAGAGGAGCTACAAATTTCCTTCCACCCAGCGTTCCCCCAAGTCTCCCGATAAAAATGATACCTCACTTGCGTGGGTAGGCCTAGCGCCGGCGACAGGAAACACCCCAAAGCGCAACGTGGACACATCCTAAATTTTGAATAAAAACAGAGGTGTTTTTTGCGAAGTGCCTACCTGTAGATTTTGGCCTGTAGCTCAGCCGGCACCTAGGGAAACCTACCAAACCTGTGCATTTCTGAAAACTAGAGACCTAGGGGAATCCAAGGAGGGGTGACTTGCGGGGCTCGGACCAGGTTCTGTTACCCAGAATCTTTTGCAAACCTCAAAATTTGGCTAAAAAAACACATGTCCCTCACATTTCTGTGGCAGAAAGTTCTGGAATCTGAGAGGAGCTACAAATTTCCTTCCACCCAGCCTTCCCCCAAGTCTCCCGATAAAAATGATACCTCACTTGCGTGGGTAGGCCTAGCGCCGGCGACAGGAAACACCCCAAAGCGCAACGTGGACACATCCTAAATTTTGGAAAAAAACAGAGGTGTTTTTTGCGAAGTGCCTACCTGTAGATCTTGGCCTCTAGCTCAGCCGGCACCTAGGGAAACCTACCAAACCTGTGCATTTCTGAAAACTAGAGACCTAGGGGAATCCAAGGAGGGGTGACTTGCGGGGCTCGGACCAGGTTCTGTTACCCAGAATCCTTTGCAAACCTCAAAATTTGGCGAAAAAAACACATGTCCCTCACAGTTCTGTGGCAGAAAGTTCTGGAATCTGAGAGGAGCTACAAATTTCCTTTCACCCAGCGTTCCCCCAAGTCTCCCGATAAAAATGATACCTCACTTGCGTGGGTAGGCCTAGCGCCGGCGACAGGAAACACCCCAAAGCGCAACGTGGACACATCCTAAATTTTGGAAAAAAACAGAGGTGTTTTTTGCGAAGTGCCTACCTGTAGATTTTGGCCTGTAGCTCAGCCGGCACCTAGGGAAACCTACTAAACCTGTGCATTTCTGAAAACTAGAGACCTAGGGGAATCCAAGGAGGGGTGACTTGCGGGGCTCGGACCAGGTTCTGTTACCCAGAATCCTTTGCAAACCTCAAAATTTGGCGAAAAAAACACATGTCCCTCACATTTCTGTGGCAGAAAGTTCTGGAATCTGAGAGGAGCTACAAATTTCCTTCCACCCAGCGTTCCCCCAAGTCTCCCGATAAAAATGATACCTCACTTGCGTGGGTAGGCCTAGCGCCGGCGACAGGAAACACCCCAAAGCGCAACGTGGACACATCCTAAATTTTGAATAAAAACAGAGGTGTTTTTTGCGAAGTGCCTACCTGTAGATTTTGGCCTGTAGCTCAGCCGGCACCTAGGGAAACCTACCAAACCTGTGCATTTCTGAAAACTAGAGACCTAGGGGAATCCAAGAAGGGGTGACTTGCGGGGCTCGGACCAGGTTCTGTTACCCAGAATCCTTTGCAAACCTCAAAATTTAGCTAAAAAAACACATGTCCCTCACATTTCTGTGGCAGAAAGTTCTGGAATCTGAGAGGAGCTACAAATTTCCTTCCACCCAGCGTTCCCCCAAGTCTCCCGATAAAAATTATACCTCACTTGCGTGGGTCGGCCTAGCGCCGGCGACAGGAAACACCCCAAAGCGCAACGTGGACACATCCTAAATTTTGGAAAAAAACAGAGGTGTTTTTTGCGAAGTGCCTACCTGTAGATTTTGGCCTCTAGCTCAGCCGGCACCTAGGGAAACCTACCAAACCTGTGCATTTCTGAAAACTAGAGACCTAGGGGAATCCAAGGAGGGGTGACTTGCGGGGCTCGGACCAGGTTCTGTTACCCAGAATCCTTTGCAAACCTCAAAATTTGGCTAAAAATACACATGTTACTCACATTTCTGTGGCAGAAAGTTCTGGAATCTGAGAGGAGCCACAAATTTCCTTCTACCCAGCGTTCCCCCAAGTCTCCCGATAAAAATGATACCTCACTTGTGTGGGTAGGACTAGCGCCCACGAAAGGAAAGGGCCCAAAACACAACGTGGACACATCACATTTTTTTATAAAAAGCAGTGCCTACCTGTGGATTTTGGCCTGTAGCTCAGCCGACACCTGAGGAAACTTAGCAAACCAGTGCATTTTTGAAAACTAGAAACCCAGGGGAATCCAAGATGGGGTGACTTGCGGGGCTCTGACCAGGTTATGTTACCCAGAATCCTTTGCAAACATCAAAATTTGGCCCAAAAAACACTTTTTCCTCTCATTTCGGTGACAGAAAGTTGTGGAATCTGAGAGGAGCCACAAATGTCCTTCCACCCAGCGTTCCCCTAAGTCTCTCGATAAAAATGGTACCTCACTTCTGTGGGTAGGCCTAGCGCCCACAAAAGGAAATGGCCCAAAACACAACGTGGACACAACATATTTTTTCACAGAAAACAGAGGTGTTTTTTGCAAGGTGCCTACCTGTGGTGTTTGGCCTGTAGCTCAGCCGGCCCCAGGGGGGGGGGCAGAAATGCCCTAAAATAAATTTGCCACCCCAACCCCCACCCTCCCCGGGAGCGACCCTTGCCTACGGGGTCGCTCGCCCTGCATGACATTGGCACCAAAAAACAAATCCCCGGTGCCTAGTGGTTTCTGCCCCCTTGGGGGCAGATTGACCTAAACTCTGCCAATCTGTCCCCAGGGGGGCAGAAATGGTCTAAATACAATTTGCCCTCCTGGGGAGCGACCCTTGCCTGATGGGTCACTCCCCATCTCTAAAAAAACAAAAAAACAAACAAAAAAAAAAAACACAAAACAAAATTTGCCCTGGCGCCTAGAGGTTTCTGCCCCCCCCCAGGGGCAGATCGCCCTAATAATAGGCCGATCTGCCCCCAGGGGGGGCAGAAATGGCCTAAAATAAATTTCTCTCCCCCCAACCTCCACCCCCCCAGGAGCGACCCTTGCCTACGGGGTCGCTCCCTCTGCGTGACATTGGCGCCAAAAAACAAATCCCCGGTGCCTAGTGGTTTCTGCCCCTTTGGGGGCAGGTTGACCTAAACTCAGCCAATCTGCCCCCAAGGGGGGCAGAAATGGCCTAAATACAATTTGTCCCCCAGGGGAGCGACTTTTGCCTGATGGGTCGCTCCCCATCTCTAAGAAAAAAACCAAGAAAAAAAAAAAGAACAAAAAAAATTCCCCTGGTGCCTAGAGGTTTCTGCCCCACCCCCCCCGAGGGCAGATCGGCCTAATAATAGGCCGATCTGCCCCCCGGGGGGGCAGAAATGGCCTAAAATAAATTTGCCCCCCCAACACCCACCCCCCCCCCGGAGCGACCCTTGCCTACGTGGTCGCTCCCCCTGCGTGACATTGGCGCCAAAAAACAAATCCCCGGTGCCTAGTGGTTTCTGCCCCCTTGGGGGCAGATTGACCTAAAATTGGCCAATCTGCCCCCAGGGGGGCAGAAATGGTCTTAATACAATTTGCCCCCCCAGGGGAGCGACCCTTGCCTGATGGGTCACTCCCCATCTCTAAAAAAACAAACAAACAAACAAAAAAAAAAAAACACAAAACAAAATTTGCCCTGGCGCCTAGAGGTTTCTGCCCCCCCCCCGGGGCAGATCGCCCCATTAATAGGCCGATCTGCCCCCAGGGGGGGCAGAAATGGCCTAAAATAAATTTCTCTCCCCCCAACCTCCACCCCCCCTGGGAGCGACCCTTGCCTATGGGGTCGCTCCCCCTGCGTGACATTGGCGCCAAAAAACAAATCCCCGGTGCCTAGTGGTTTCTGCCCCCTTGGGGGCAGATTGACCTAAAATTGGCCAATCTGCCCCCAGGGGGGCAGAAATGGTCTAAATACAATTTGCCCCCCCAGGGGAGCGACCCTTGCCTGATTGGTCGCTCCCCATCTCTAAAAAAAGAAACAACAAAAAAAAAAACACAAAAAAAAAATTGCCCTCGCGCCTAGAGGGTTCTGCCCCCCCCTGGGGGCAGTTGGGCCTAATAATAGGCCGATCTGTCCCTCCGGGGGGGGCAGAAATGGGCTAAAATAAATTTGCCCCCCCAACCCCCACCCCCCCCGGAGCGACCCTTGCCTACGGGGTCGCTCCCCCTGCGTGACATTGGCGCCAAAAAACAAATCCCCGGTGCCTAGTGGTTTCTGCCCTCTTGGGGGCAGATTGACCTAAAATTGGCCAATCTGCCCCCAGGGGGGCAGAAATGTTCTAAATACAATTTGCCCCCCCAGGGGAGCGACCCTTGCCTGATGGGTCGCTCCCCATCTCTAAAAAAAGAAACAACAAAAAAAAAAACCACAAAAAAAAAATTTGCCCTGGCGCCTAGAGGTTTCTTCCACCCCTGGGGCCAGATCGGCCTAATAATAGGCCGATCTGCCCCCAGGGGGGGCAGAAATGGCCTAAAATAAATTGCCCTCCCCCCCAGGGAGCGACCCTTGCCTAAGGGGTCGCTCCCTTTGCGTGAAATTCACGCAAAGAAAAAACTCCCTGGTGTCTAGTGGTTTCTACCCCCCTTGGGGGCAGATTGGCCTCATCAAAATAGGCCAATCTGCCCCCAAGGGGGGCAGAAATGGCCAAAATATAATTTTCCCCCAAGGGGAGCGACCCTTGCCTAAGTGGTCGCTCCCCACCAAAAAATAAAAATATAACACAAAAAAAAAAAAAAAAAAGAAGGTCCCTGGTGCCTAGAGGTTTCTGCCCCCCCTGGGGGCAGATCGGCCTAATAGTAGGCCGATCTGCCCCCAGGGGGGCAGAAAAGGCCTTCCCGAAAATATGCCCCCCCTGGGAGCGACCCTTGCCCAAGGGGTCGCTCCCTTTTGTCAATAACAATAAAAAAAATAAAAATCCCTGGTGTCTAGTGGTTTCTACCCCCCTTGGGGGCAGATTGGCCTCATCAAAATAGGCCAATCTGCCCCCAAGGGGGGCAGAAATGGCCAAAATATAATTTTCCCCCAAGGGGAGCGACCCTTGCCTAAGGGGTCACTCCCCACCAAAAAAAAAAAAAATATAACACAAAAAACAAAAAACAAAAAAAAAGGTCCCTGGTGCCTAGAGGTTTCTGCCCCCCCTGGGGGCAGATCGGCCTAATAGTAGGCCGATCTGCCCCCGGGGGAGCAGAAAAGGCCTTTTCCGAAAATATGCCCCCCCTGGGAGCGACCCTTGCCCAAGGGGTCGCTCCCTTTTGTCAATAACAATAAAAAAAAAAAAATCCCTGGTGTCTAGTGGTTTCTACCCCCCTTGGGGGCAGATTGGCCTCATCAAAATAGGCCAATCTGCCCCCAAGGGGGGCAGAAATGGCCAAAATATAATTTTCCCCCAAGGGGAGCGACCCTTGCCTAAGGGGTCGCTCCCCACCAAAAAAAAAAAAAAATGAAAAAAAAAATAAATAAAAAAAAAAAATTATCCCTGGTGCCTAGAGGTTTCTGCCCCCAGGGGGGGCAGAAAAGGCCTTCTCAAAAAAATGCCCCCCCTGGGAGCGACCCTTGCCCAAGGGGTCGCTCCCTTTTGTCACTTTCAATAAAAAATAAAAAAATCCCTGGTGTCTAGTGGGGTTTCAAAAGCCGGATTGCAAGCAATCCGGCTTTTGAAACCCTCGGAGGGACTTCAAAGGGAAGGAAATACTTTTCCTTCCCTTTGAAGCCCCTCCGGGCCTCCCAGTGATTGAAAAAGAAATGCTTTTGCATTTCTTTTTCAATCGCGCTGGAAGCAGAGCTTCCAGCGCGACTAGGGAGGCCCCTGTGACACATCAGCGCGCGCGTGCGCGCTGACGTCACAGGGGGGGGCGGGGGGGGTCGGGGGTGTAAGGGGAAGGTCTTCCCCTTCCATCCCCGACTTGGGGGGGGGAGGGGGGTGCACGGGGTGCGCGCTAGCGCGCCCCCAAGTTCCCCTCTGCCTAGGACGAGATGATCTCGTCCAAGGCACAGGGGAACTGTAGCCTTGGACGAGATGATCTCGTCCAAGGCACAGAAGGGGTTAATCAGAGATATACTGGATGCCATTCAAGGAGCCAAGATATTTACTAAATTAGATTTACGGGGTGCCTATCATCTCCTTCGGATCAAGGAAGGAGATGAATGGAAGACTGCTTTCCGTACCCCTTTTGGGCACTATGAGTATCGTGTTATGCCCTTTGGACTGACCAACGCCCCTTCTGTTTTTCAACGATTTATGGATTCAGTGTTCTCTGATATACTCAATCAATATGTGGTCATTTATTTGGATGATATCTTGATATATTCCTGTGATCCTGAGCACCATGTAGATCATGTCCTGCAAGTCCTAGAAAGACTCAAGAAAAACCAATTGTTTTGTAAACCTGAGAAGTGCGAGTTCCATAAATCTGAAGTAAGGTATCTCGGGTTTTGTATTAATCAACACGGAATATCCATGGATCCTGACAAGGTCAGTGCCATATTAGATTGGCCTTCCCCAACGTCCATTAAAGAAACGCAATGTTTTCTTGGGTTATCAAACTTTTATCGTCAGTTTATTCAGAACTTTGCCTACCTACAAAGTTGCATAACACAAACAATTAAGAAAGAGAACCTGAAGAAGGGTTTCATTTGGACCAAGGAGGCTGAACACGCGTTTCAAGAATTAAAGACAGACTTTACCCAAGCACCCGTGTTGCGTCATCCTGACAATACCAAAAAATTTATCGTCGTGACTGATGCCTCAGACAGAGCTATTGGAGCAGTTTTGCTGCAGAAGCAAGACAATGATGGATAGGAACATCCAATCTTTTATCTGTCGCATATTCTATCAGAGGCTGAACGAAATTATTCTGTACTGGAATGAGAGCTACTCGCTCTCAAAGTAGCTTGTAAGGAATGGAGGCATTTCCTGATGGGTTCCAGAGAGCCTTTTGAAGCTAGGACTGATCACCGTAATCTCCAGTGTCTTCGGAGCTTTCAGTGTCGCAACAGTCGTCAGGCTCGATGGGCTTTCTTCTTTAGCCAGTACGATTTCATGATCACTTACATACCTGGTTCCCAGAATTTAATGGCAGATGCCTTATCCCGCAGATATCCTGACATAGCCCAGAACTCCTCTCCACATCTTATTGAGTCTAGCAGAATCATCGGAGCTACTCAATCTTTTCAAGAACGCATTCAATCCGAGTACCAGTTTCTGTCTGCTTCAGAATGGGATAAAGTGTCTCCTTTTTTGCAGAAGAAGGACAACTACTTCTATCATCAACATGCTCTCTTCCTACCTACCAAGAAAGTGCAGACAGAAGCCCTGCAAATGTGCCATGATTCTCCTATAGCCGGTGATCGAGGTATCAGGAAGACCCAGGAGCTGCTTCAGCGATCTTTTTGGTGGCCTTCGCTAAAGACAGACACTGAAACCTATGTGTCAGCATGCCCAGTCTGTGCCCAGACTAAGACACCCCGAACTAAGGTGGCAGGTTTATTAAGACCTTTACCTGTTCCTTCCGCTCCTTGGTGTACTTTATCCACTGATTTCATATGCTCTCTACCTACTTCCTCTGGTAACCAAGTAATCATGGTAACCGTAGATTCATTCACCAAGATGGCCCATTTTTCAGCCTTGAAGAAACTACCAACGGCCCCAGAAATGAGTCGCATTTTTCTACGAGATATTTTTCGCCTCCATGGTCTTCCTCTTGAGGTCATTTCGGACAGAGGGCCTCAATATGTTTCACGTTTCTGGAGTGCCTTTTGTGCCTTCTTTAACATTGAGATTTCTTTATCCTCGGGTTTCCATCTACAAACAAATGGGCAAACTGAACGAGTGAATCAAGAACTTCAGCAGTATCTGAGATGTTACTGTAATGCCACACAAAGCAATTGGTCAGAATATCTTGCTCTTGCCGAGTTCTCCTATAACAACACAATACATAGTGCGACCAAGACCACACCCTTTTATTGTACTTATGGATTTCATCTGAGGACTTTCACTACTGTTTCTCAAAGATCCTCTTCTGTGCCTGCAGTCACTTCTTTTTCACGACAGATCCATTGAATTCAGGGCCTACTTCACACTACTCTCTTAGCTTCGAAACAACCTATGAAGTGAAAGGCGGATCGTTATCGGCAAGCCGCACCTTTGTATCAAGTGGGCCACAAGGTATGGCTTTCTTCCAGATTTCTACCATCCCAGTTTTCACCCAATAAGTTCAAACCACGTTTTTATGGACCCTTTCGAATTTCGAACATCCTGAATCCTGTAGATGTGCGTCTCCGCTTACCTCATACTTGGAGGGTTCATCCTGTTTTCCATGTGTCCCAGTTAAAACCCTTCGTTCCTGATCCTTACCATCTCCAGTTCCAACGTCCACCACCTCTTTCTATCAACGGACAGCCTGAGTATGAAGTCCAGGAGATCTGTGATTCCAGAATTTTCCGACGCAAACTACAGTTTTTGGTCCACTGGAAAGGATACCCCCTCAGTGACTGTTTGTGGGAAGATGCTTCCTCCGTCCATGCTCCCCGTTTGGTTCGCCTGTTTTTTGACAATTACCCTGACAAACCTGGAGCCTCGGTGAGGGGACCTACTGTAACGCCGCGCTCTGACGCGGCATCTCTTTCTGTCCTCGCGGGTGGAACGTGCTACCGATATTCGGAGTGCCGTTCCCCGCGTTTTTTGACTAAGCTTTCTGGGAAGCATATATTTCGCTCCCGGTCACGCTACACTTACGTGTAGCCTTTTTTCTTCTTTTCTTGTTGGTGGTGGGTTTTATGTTGGGCCTTTGCCTGTCTCTATCCATGTTGTGTCCATCTTGTCTTCTTCGTGTTTTTGTTCCAGCATGCTCTGTTTCTCTTTATACTACTTCCTTTTTCCTATACTGGTCTATGGGCTTTTCTCAATCCAAGATGGTGTTACTTCCCTTTCCTGTGATGTCACTTCCCTTTTCTCAGTATATAAGTCAGTCAGTCTTGTTCCTCCTTGCGTTGCAAACACTTCCTTCTGGTTGTGCTGTTCGCTCCTGTTCTTTGTTCCTGCTTTTTTGCCTTGGGAGATTTTTGCCTGTTCTTTGTTCCTTCTTTTGCCTTGGGAGATTTTTGCCTGTTCTTTGTTCCTGCTTTTTCCTTGGGATATTTTTGCCTGTTCCTTTTTTCCTGCCTTGTACCCTGGATATTGCCTATTTTTGTTTCCTGTTGTCAAGTCCTGTTTTTTCTTGTTTTCCTTCTGGAGTTCCTGTTAGAGGTTTTTTCCCCAGTGTTGGGGTTTTTTCCCTCTGGGACTCCTTCTGGAGGGTACGGTCTGCTTTGGCGTAGCCTGTCAAGCGGCACCGTGGCTACTAGAAGGGGTCGCCCTTATCTGGGAGCATCCAGGACCTGTAGAAGACTTGGGGGGTCATTCTGACCCTGGCGGCCGGTGGCCGCCAGGGCCACCGACCACGGGAGCACCGCCAACAGGCTGGCGGTGCTCCCACGAGCATTCTGACCGCGACAGTTCAGCCGCAGTCAGAAGCGGAAAGTCAGCGGTCTCCCGCCGACTTTCCGCTGCTCGGGGGAATCCTCCATGGCTGCGGAGCGCGCTCCGCAGCCATGGGGATTCTGACACCCCCTACTGCCATCCAGACCCGCCAGGAACAGGATGGCGGTAGGGGGTGCCGCGGGGCCCCTCGGGGCCCCTGCAGTGCCCATGCCCATGGCATGGGCACTGCAGGGGCCCCCGTAAGAGGGCCCCGCAAAGTATTTCAGTGTCTGCCATGCAGACACTGAAATACGCGACGGGTGCAACTGCACCCGTCGCACCCCTGCAACTACGCCGGCTCAATTCTGAGCCGGCGTCCTCGTTGCAGGGGCATTTCCTCTGGGCCGGCGGGCGCTCTTTTGGAGAGCGCCCGCCGGCCCAGAGGAAATGTTAGAATGGCCGCCGCGGTCTTGTGACCGCGGTGCGGTCATTTGGCGGCGGAACCTTGGCGGACGGCCTCCGCCGTCCGCCAAGGTTAGAATCAGGCCCTTGGTGTATTCGCCAATCCGAAATCCAGAGGTGAGAAGTCCAGCGCAGTACGTGACACTGTAGGCCTTTTCTGAAATGCGGGGAGCGGAGAAGTCTGATGAGCTACTAAGAGATGTCTGTGGGGGCGCAGATGTCACTGGGTCAGGTTAGGAAGCTTGGATCAGGGAGCAGAGAGAGTGATGATCCAAGAGAGTGGGAGGGAGGGTAAGAGTTTTTTATAGAGAAATAAAGCCAAACACCCAACTGCGGTTTGACTGAGTCTTTATAGGTAGATAGTTCTTTCTAGAAGGGCGCATGAATAACTCTGGAAAGTCCCTGACTGGAAAGTCCCCATATTGGCGGCATGTGAATCACTCTGAAAAGTACCCAACTGGGAAGGCACAGGCACATGGATAATTATCAAACATGTGAATACTTAAAATAACAGAAAAAAGGTCATCATTAAAGCAAGACTTGTACCTTTTACCCTAATCCAGGGATTATTACAACTCATGGAACATTGCAAACACAAAGATAAATGAAAGGTATGGTATAGGCAACAGTGATACCACGCTTAGCACAAATACTTAATATAAGATGTGTGAGATTGAGGAGTGGCTACATGATTTATTAAGCAGTGGATTGCAGAACATAAGGTACATGCTTGGGCAAGGGAATTAGTGATCGTAACACTTATACTTTGATGTCTATTGTGTTTTGGGTACTTAATCTGCGAACAAAAAGAACAACACACCCCCTGCTAAATCTTAGCTTTATATCACATATATATGTTGACGTGTGCCAATATTTAAGGAAACTTCATCCTGTTTTTTTAGTTCCCCATGCTTTGTATTTTCTCAGCTGTTGGCCTGCAGTTAATGAAAACACCATAGAGAGTCATTTAAAAGAAGCCCAATTTTCTGCATTTATCCACTTTTAAGAATAAATGCAGATAGAAAACACATTGTTTTCTGTCTGTAATTCTCTATAAAAATGAGTAAAAATGGAAAACCAGAGCCTTATTTGAAATCTTATGTTGCCCTGTGGGACCAAATCCAGTCACCATAATTTACCAGATTCCATGTACAGCAGATTGGCTCATTGACGTAAATCTTTGCCAAGCTTTCTTCTCATTTATATTACTTGAGGATAGCCAGTACCCATGCTCTTTCGTGTTTTGAGAGAAAGTATAAGCATGGTGTAGAGGTTTAAAGAGAAATTTGGAAACATTGGTTATGCCCTGTAACTCAGTTCTTGTCCAGTATATTGATGACCTATTAGTGGCCTCAGGGACAAGTGGCTCTTGCAAACAAGCTACCATTGCCTTGCTAAATCATTTAGCTAAGAATGAGCATAAATGGTCTCCAAGCAAGTTACAATGCTGTCACAAAGTAGTCCAATACTTGGGACATATCTTTGAGAAAGGAACAAGGAAAGTGTCAAAACAAAGAGAAGAAGCCATTTTACGAATGGGTCCTCCAAAGACGCTAGAAAAAGTCAGAATGGTTGTGGGAATGTTTGGCTACTGTAGACAGTGGACACCCAACTTTTCCTTGGTAGCAAAGCCTTTAGTGAGGTTAACACACAAAGATGTGCTTGGTCGGATTCAATGGGACAACACATGCATTAAAGCTTTCTTAGAGCTGAGAGAAAATACCTGTAGTGCCCTTGCACTGGGAATGCCCCATTATTCGAAGAATGTTGCATAATTTTGCAGTTAGAAAGAGTGTGGCACTCTCGCAGTGCTTACACAGATGCATGGTGATGTGAAGAAGCCAGTGGCCTATTCTCCTGCGACACTTGATCTTGTAGCTGAAACATTGCCTGGTTGTCTTAAAGCAGTTGTCATGCTAGTCTTGAGAGATGTGAAAGCATAGTAATGGGACATCCTTTAACAGTTCTGGGTGCTCACTCGGTTGTGGTTTTGTTTACCAGAACCAAAACCCTATCCATTGTTAACGCTGAGTTTATTAATAAATATTCATGTATTCTGAGTGTTGGATTTGCTTAGAAAATGTAATAACTTAGAGAAAAAATAATGCACGCATTTGATGTTATGCCCATGTGAGTGGCCGCCAATGTTCACAAAGTGTACTTATTAATGGCTTATGAATATGAAATGATGAGCTTATGTTAGATTAGTGTACTAATATGTCAAATCAAAGGTCCATGCATTAGGTATTAGCTTTATTAATCGTAGGCCTTAACTTAGCAAGGTCTTGGCCTAATTGCACTGCCTCATGCCAAGCTGCATTTCATAGGCATTTTATAAAATGGTTGCTTTGAGAATTAAATTGTGATTTACCACTGTACTGACCATGTGCTCGTAGCTGAAGTTAGTTCTCATGAGAAACTGCTTGCTAGAAGATGTTGCACTTGCTAGTGAAACAATGTTTAATGCAGTATATATAAGAGTGACCTTCCCAGGAGAAGACAATGAATGCACTGACTGGAGTATAAATTAAACTAATATTGATACCTGACAAGCCGAACAATGGGAACGGGAGAAGAGGAGCCAATCATCAATATGTGAACCGTGTACAAGAAAATTAGTAGATTTAGAGTTTTAGTTTCATTGGACTAAGTGTAAACAAGCGATTCTTTGACCAATAACGACATGGGAAATAGTTTTGGGAAATCTAACTTAGCCAGACTGCTCCAAGAGGAGAGGAGCATTTGCCCATTTTCCATTTTCAACTTCACATTTAGTTATTATGCTTTTCCGAACTGCATGAAGAGACTATGCTTTTTCTGAACTTTGTTGCTGAATACTGATGTCTTGCTGACCAAACTGATGTCCGATTGACGAAGACTGCTGCAGCTTGCTGAACCATACTGAGGCAAGGTATAACACGAAGTTACTGATTGCTATGTCTCTTTGCTTTTGTTTCTAGGTACCAACCGCGTTTTTGATAAATTTGTGTGACTAAATTGTTTTGCATGAAGCCCAAACATGCTATTCTAATTAGATGTTAGTTAGAGTTCTGACTGATGAAGTTGGCTACATGTAATAACCATTGATGTATTTTCTTTGCTGAATCTAAATGTATGCTATTTCATTTGAACAGTTATTCTTGCTATTAATTTGTGCTGTGACTGTTAGAAATGGGGTTTCTGGATGGCTAGGTTTTACACCTAAGCCAGGCAAAACCTACCCACTCTGGTCAGGACAAGGGAGTTACACGTCCAAGATAACCCCTGCTCACCCCCTTGGTAGCTTGGCACAAGCAGTCAGGCCTATCTCAGAGGCAATGTGTAAAGTGTTTGCACAACCCACACAACACACATGAAGTATTATCCCAACCACAGCCATAGAAATATCATAAATGCCCATACCAGGCACAGTATAAAAAATATGGCAAGTCATAAAAACATATCAGCCTAGAATGTTTATAAAAGAAACATCAGCAAACATATATAGCACAACATCAGAAATCCAAGAAAACATATAAACCCACAATGTCAATATCAGAAACATTTAGAACGCAAAAGTACCTGTAGTGATGATGGTGATGCACTTCCAGTACCAGGAAGATCAAGAAAGGGGCCCCTGGTGGTCCTCTGCAGCAAACAGGGGTCTTTTGGTAATTTTGGGGGAGGTGGGTGGCATGCACCCCCTCTTGCTTTATAATGGGCCCCTGATGGGGCCCGTTATCTCTGCCCCCGCCCCGAGCAGTAACTGGCCCTCCAGAGGGGGGACAAAGCTAGAACAACAATAATGCCACAGAGGGGACCTTGCGGGGTGGGGGCCTCTGGGGAGGCTTCCACCCCACCCACGGTCTCCAGTGATGGGTAGGGGCTCTGATAGAGGATAAGGGGGGAGCCTCAGATGAGGCTTCTTCCCCCCTGCCTGCCTCCCAAATGCAGAAAAAAGGCCCACCGGGCCACAGGTGTGGTCAGCAAACAAGTGGTTGCCTGCTCGTGCTCCAAGGGTGCCTCCTTAGGCGCGCTTTACCCCAGGGCCACTTCTCAGGACCAACCAGCTACTGGTCTTCTCCCCCTAGTGCCCTGGGGGCACAAGATGTAGCACGTCTCCGATGCGCTCAGATATTCGGAGAGCCTGGGTTGCGGCGGTGGCTCTGGCAGCAGCAAAGCGCGTACACCACACAAGGGGGGCAACTTCCAATCCAGTCAGGCACTTTCAGAGCACAGGATCGATCAAAAGAGAAGCACTTTCCAAGAAGTAATCAGCAGAGCGCTTTCAAATCGCTGGTGGGGCATAATCACAAGCGGTTTCCAGGTGATTTAACAGCTGATGGCAGGTACCAGGGGCCACAGCACACAGCCCTTGGGGGGCACAGCAAAATGGAGCACAGGGCAGTAGTTCCCAGCAGCAAGCCAGCACAAGGTCGATGCCAGCAGTTGGCAGTTCGTCCAAGTGACCAGGCAGGTCACAGGTCAGCACAGCAGCTGCAGTTCAAGACGGTTCCTGGTGAGTCCCTCCAGAAGCATTCTGTGTCCAGTGACAAGCAATTTCAGAGTATCTCCAAATTGTGGGGAAAGCGCCCCTGTACTTATACTCAGTTTTGCAGTGTGCTAACAAAGAAGGGGAGAGGAGGTTCCAATCAGTTACAACTGGTTCTGGGAGTGCCCCCTCTCCCCTCCAGCACAGGCTCCAAACATCATTTGGGGGTAAACAACCCTTTTGTGTGTGGCCAGGGCACAGCCTTTACAGATGCAGGTGTGCCAAGCCTACCCCTTCTCTCAGCCCAGGAAGACTTTTCAAAATGCAGATGCACCTCTGTTACACCTCCACCCTCCCAGTGTACGGCTGTCTGTAAAGTATGCACAAAGCCCAGCTGTCACGCTGCCGAGACATGGATTGGAGTCGAGCTGCAAAACACTAGAGTCATAAGCACAGAGAAATGCTCACTTTCTAGAAGTGTCATTTCTATAGTAGTAATAACAAATCCACTTACACCAGTAAGCAGCATTTCTCACCACTATTACAACCATACCAATCATGGCTCCACTACCACTCATAAATCAGACAATACCCCCTACACATAAGGCAGGGCATTTCCAATGCAATCCTTTGAGAAGGCAACACTCACAGCATTGAGAAACCAAATAGGCTGTTTCTCACTACCAGGACAGGCCACGCAACCAGGCACATGCCCTGCCTTCTAGATACATAGCACCCTGCCCATAAGGCTAGCTAGGGCCTACCTTAGGGGTGACTTAAATGTAGTAAAAGGGGAGTTCTGGGCCTGGCAAGTAAATTCAGATGCCAGCTCCCGTGGCAGAAAAGTGTGCATTCAGGCCCTGTGCTAGCAAGCCTGAGACAGGTTTGAAAGGCGACTTCAGTGGGTGGCATAGGCAGCACTGAAGGCCCAGTAGTAGTGTTTAATTTACAGGCCCTGGGGATAGAGTTAACACGGCACAAGTGACTTACAGGTACATTAAATATGCCAATTAAGTATAAGCCAATTATAACAACTTTCGAAGGAGAGCACCTGCATTTTAGTACTGATCAGCAGTGATAAAGCACTCAGAGTCCTAGCGCCAACAGCGAGAGGTCAGATAAAATAAAAGGAAGGAGGCAAAAAGTCAGAGGATTAACCAGCCACAAGGGCAAGGTCCAACAGTAACCTTAGAATGTGTAGTAGCTTAAGCTTTGATTAGATTGTGATTCTTTTGCCACTTTGGTCAGCCAGTATTGTGTTTGTTTGTTTATCATTTGATTTTGAGACTAAGTTACATGACATTAGCATTGTTAATATAGGGAAACAAATATTCTACCTTTTACATAAAGGTGTGGTTATTTATGGCTGCATGGCCATGGTGAGTGGAAATTACTGACTCCTATTGATCATTGATATTATTGATTGTTATTGCTATTAATTTGTATTGATACAGGGTCACATGGTGGGAACAACTCGAAGCCCAATCAAAAGATCCATCGGCCTATTTGCATCTCCCTTGTAAGTTTAATTATTAAGGTCTGACGCGCTAACAGAGATGGTAGCAAGGATTGATGGGTACTCTTGTTAAGAGCCCTTCATAGAGGCCCGGTAAAGGTTTGTCTCCCTAAGAGCTCATCATATAGTCCAAAGATAGGTGGTAGTGTGTTTGGTCCCAGAGATTTTAAGCAAGAAATAACGGGTGTCCCCACAGATGGTAGACGGGTAAGTGTTAATACCCTACAGAGAGCAAAACAAATCTCAGATTTGTTGAAATTGGTGAAATGTTGTGTTTTTTCACATTCAATGATACAAAGTGGAAAGAAAATGTGCCCCTAAGTACTTAAAGTGACCTTCCCAGAATCTTGGAGCTTTCCAATGACTATTTGACGATGTTCTCAGCATTCTAGTAATGGTGTGAATGAAGTAGGTTTCCCACTTTCCCAGCTTATGCAAATCGCAGGTGAATTGTGATGTTTGTGAGGTGAACTGTGAAGTTGTAGTAGGAGTGCACGTACTCTGATGTGTGAGAGTAGGGAAGTTGCCAAACTTCACATGTGTGTGGCACTGTGTGCTAAAAAATTGTCCACGTGGTTGTTGCTGTATGGACCCTGCATGGTCTAAGACTCCGGAGAACATTGAAAAAGTGTATGAGACACTTGTTTTTTTGCTGTAATTTGTCTGGTTTAATAGGTAGATCAGGCGTGGTCAACAAGTCAGAGTGTTAGTCAAAGTGAGTGAAAGAATTGTCGACTGAGATCTGGTGAGTCCTGCACCAGGACAGACCCACTGATCAATTGAGAGTAAAATTTGCGGGTCCAATTTTGCTTTCAAATCAGGGAAACTGAGAAAGAAGGAGTAGCTGCTAAAGCGAAAGCCGTCACTAAAAAATCTGTAAAGTTTCTGAAGGCATTGTGTTACCCTACCTGTAGTAAACGGACAAATTTGGTTTTTATTTTTGTTTAGTGCTTGCAATAAATAGCAATAGTTTAGTGTGAATATGAGTTTGGGAGTACAAGCCACAAGACTTTGTCAGCTGCGGTACATGTGAGTGTGATGTCATTGGAGCCGTGCTGGGATAGATTGGTTAGTGAGAAGGGTCACGCACGGATTGGCAGCTGTCCGTGTAGCACATCAGAGGAGGTGGGTGAAGAGAATTCTGGGATTAAAAGTTACTTCCTGATTTGATTTTGAATAACAGAAAAGTCTCAAAGATTATTTTTTTCAACGCTTTAAAGAGTGCTTTAAGGGGAGATATGTACATTAAATCGAGTATAGGAGACATTGCACTGCCAGAAGGTACACCAGCTTACATTGTAATCAAAGAGCATGTCTTTGGCGTGAAAGTGGCGCGAAAGTGACAGAGAAAAATGTGATTTTAGCATTTTCTTCCCATGGAACATTTAATTTGAGGAGCTTAGGGAACCTGAGGAGGGTGCTGTATGATCAGAAACCCCCTCTGAGACCAGCACAGTTCGAGGCATTAGCAATTTAGGAGTTAGTAGCCAGACAGCAATAGCAACAGAAATTTGAGATGAGGATGAAAAAGGCAGAAAAGGCACCAGCAGAGGCTAAATGGTACAGTGGTCAGAAATTGTGGAGAGCCGAGAATTTACAGGGGATTAAGTTGTTTCCAGTGATTACACGCGACTGCAAGGGAGAAGGAAGGAAAGCTACCGGAAAAACAAACAGGAGCCCTTCCGAGAGTAGGGAGTGGGGATCAAAGGGGTCTGGAGGATCTTTCACACTTGAGGAAGAGTCAGACAATGATGACCTTAGATTATAGTTATTGAGAAATCATCTTCCACCATACGCAGCGCAAGAGAATGGTCTGAGCACCAGTATATATCCTCCAGCACCAACACAGGTTAACGTAACAATGAGTCCAGTGCAGATTAATCCTAGTGTGACACAGAGCCCTATGCAGAGCATTCTTAATGCACCTATTACTCTGGTAGAACAAACCCAGGTGCCACAGTCGAATGTCCTGAAAATTTACCCTGATTTACCTATAACGGAAACTGCCACAAACCTTTTACTGTAGTGTCAACAGAACAGATGTTTCTGAAACCAATGTTGGTTCAGACAGAGCCAGCTCTACTTTTACTGCCTCAAGTTCATTCACAGGCAGTGCCGAAGTACGCTCTGATAACAGGGACCCAGACAGAGATATCTGTATTGATAAGTCTGAATAAGGGAACCATATACCCACAGAACTTGAGTATCAGACCAAGTCCAGATGCTGTCTGTAACTGTCACCATTGGTCCAGTTGTACCTTTGTTCACACAAGAGAATAACAGTGCAAATGAACAGGGAGTCCTGAGTCAGAATTCAATGAGGGGAGGACTTAATGAGAAATTCCACGTAGTATCTCCAATGGGACAGACCTTTGACGGATCGAGATCAATGCTAGACCTTAGTCTATTTGGAGTTACTCCAGATACTGTCGTAGGGTCGAACGTTAGTCAGAGCCTGAAATTACTGACACTGCAGTCCCCAAATACAGTGGTTCAACAAGTGCCACAGGATCAGGCCAACAATATTTCGCTGCATGGTCTGACTGCCAAACAATTGACTGAATGGTTAGACAAGCTGAATACCCCACAGAGTGCTCCTAGTGGAAAGGGGTACTTGAACTATACGAGACTAGGAATGGAAGCGGGTGAGCTCATTGAAGGATCAATGGCTAACAGGGTGTGAACAGGCTAGAGTTCTACACAGAAGCAGAATTGAGATATATGTGCCCGAAAATTATGAGGGAAGTGAGAAACATGCATCAAAGAATAGCAGACCTGGCAGAGAAGTAAGGCATAGAAATAGAAAAGACAAAGCATTTGAAAAGGAGTTACAGGTTAGATTTTGACACAAAAGATTTCGAACACATGAGATCTGCAGGAATAAAGGCACACCTTAGGGAGTTACTCCAAAGTGTCCAAGCATGGGGAACATTAGGCAAATTAGAAGGCAAATGGGCAAAGAAAAGAGATAAAAGAAAAAGGGATTCTGTGGAGCTGACAGAAAATGTGCAGCAGGGTAAGGATCCGGTGAAAATTTTACCAATGAGAGAGATTCCAGGAGGGAATTTTGTCCAGGGAATTGTAATAGTAGCAAATCAGTACTTGATCAACCCAATTGCAGAACCAGTTCAGGTTAAAATTGACAACTTTCAGGGATTGCACAAATTCTTAGTCTGTGGTGCAAATCCAGTATACCTACTGGGAAGATACTTGCTGTGTAAAACCAGGTTCTCAATTACGTGCTCAAATGATGGACAGCCGAATAGTGATGATGAGGATGGCCCAGTTCCAGAGACAGAGTGTAAGACTATAAATGAGGAGTATCTCTTAATTAATTTCTTTCCAGTGTTCACCGTGAAGGAGCTTCCTCCTGATTTACAGGGAAGACTTAAGGAAAGAGTGTGGGAATATGACATGTAAAGAGATTGGCCTGATAAAGGGAGTTGAGCCAGTTAAAGTTCCTGTAAAGCCGAATTCAATTTTCCCTCAGATTCCCCAGTATCACATGCCACAGGATATCCTTATGAGGGTTGCTCACATAATTGCAGAATTTGTAAAACAAGGGGTCTTGAATGAGATGTTGAGCAGCCCATGTAATTCATGAATAATGGGATTGAATAGCCCTTTGGGAAAGTTCGTATAGTCCAGGATTTGAGAAAAATAAATGACATTGTGATCAAATGTTGCCCTGTTGTGCCAAATCCAGCTGTGATTCTGTTTCAGATTCCATGTGATGCTGAACCGTTCACTGTCATAGACTTGTCACACGCCTTCTTTTCTGCGCCTCTTCATGAGGACAGCCAATTTCTCTTTTGTTTCAAATTTTTGGACCAAACTTACTGTTGGTGTTGAATGTTATGTTATGTTACAGAATTTATAGAGCTCATGGCTACCCTCAGGTTTCCCATCGCTACTAAACCCTAACCACAGAGGGTATGAGAATGATTCGCAACGAGAAAGGAATAAGAAAAACTAATCTAGAATAACCAAGTTTTCAAGGCCTTTCGAAATTCCAGTTCTTGCTCCATCAGCCGAAGATTAAAAGGAAGCGAGTGCCACAATTTAGCTCCTAAAAACATCAGAGAGGACCCACCCCATCATGCTTTCTTTATTTTCGGTACGATTACTAAAGCTAGAGTAGTCGATCTCAAATCTCTATTCGGCCTATAAAAGGTGGCCAGATTCCTAAGGAGCACATGTCCTCTATCATACAAAGACCTGTGGATATGACATAAAGCCTTAAATTTGATCCGCTGTCCAACAGGCAACCAGTGCAAAGAGGCCAATCCAGCCTTCACAGAAGACCTTCTCTGGATTTTCAGTAATAAACAAGCTGCAGCATTTTGAACTCTCTGTAATTTCTTTTTAACATATACTGGGGAACCTAGGAAAAGGCCATTCCCATAGTCTGGCCTTGAAAGAATAATAACTTGCACAATAAGTCTTCTAGCCAGTGCTGGAAGAATAGCAAAAATCTTCCTAAGAAGTCTCAATAAGGCAAAACAAGTAGTAGATATGTTTGTAGCCTGCAGGTCTAGTGTCAGAAGGGGATCCAAACTGATACCCAGGCTCTTAACATGCTTTTTAGGAGGAGGGAACTCACTAAGGGGGTCATTCCAACTTCGGCGGGCAGCGGAGGCCACCCGCCAAAGTTCCCCCGCCAGAAGACCGCACCGCGGTCAAATGACCGCGGCGGTCATTCTGACTTTACCGCTGGGCGGGCGGGTGACCGTCAAAAGGCCGCCCGCCCGCCCAGCGGGAAAGACCCAGCAACGATGAAGCCGGCTCCGAATGGAGCCGGCAGAGTTGCTGGGGTGCGACGGGTGCATTGGCACCCGTCACGATTTTCAGTGTCAGCAAAGCAGACACTGAAAATCATTATGGGGCCCTGTTATGGGGCCCCTGCACTGCCCATGCCAGTGGCATGGGTAGTGCAGGGGCCCCCAGGGGCCCCACGACACCTGTTCCCACCAGCCTGGTTCTGGCGGTGAAAACCGCCAGAAACAGGCTGGCGGGAAGGGGGTCGGAATCCCCATGGCGGCGCTGCTTGCAGCGCCGCCATGGAGGATTCATTTGGCCAGGGGAAAACCAGTTTGGAAACCGCCGGTTTCCCTTTTCTGACCGCGGCTTTACCGCCGCGGTCAGAATTGGCCTGGAAGCACCACCAGCCTGTTGGCGGTGCTTCCGTGGTCGTTGGCCCTGGCGGTCAATGACCGCCAGGGTGAGAATGACCCCCTAAGTGCCGAAGGACAAGTGCAAGAAATTCCAGGCCTTGGTTCAGGGCCCAGTATCATGACTTTCGTCTTCCCCTTTCATTTAGTTACAATTTACTCTGAGTCATCCAGCTTGAAACCGCTTGCATACAAGTCTAGAAAGCGGCACCTTCTGAGGTCTCATTAGCAGAAAGGGAAACCACCAGTTGGGTGTCATCAGCATAGGAAACTAAAGCTAACCCAAATGACTCCACCATAGAGGCCAAGGGAGCCATATAGATGTTAAACAGTGTCGGACTGAGGGCAGAGCCCTAAGGTACACCACACTTGCACTGCAGTTTGTTTGATAGGAACGATCGATCTAGGACCTGAAAGGACCTGTCCTGTAAGAAGGAAGTAAACCAGGCAAGTGCCTGTTCCTTAATTCCGCAGTTTCACTATATCATGCTTCCAAGAGCTATGTACTACTCCTTTGGAAAGAGAATCATTAAGTAAATGTGTCAACATCGGGGCTATAACTTCTGCCCCCTGCACCAGTATGTGAGGAGGGGCAGGGTCCAGGGGGGATCCTGATTTCAGGACACTCAGGAAATCTAACACTTGAGTTTGAGAAAGAGGGTTAAAGTGAGAAAGACAGGCTGTATTAACACCATTAACAAACTCCTCCTCCTTCAGTGAGGGACTATTCTCCCCAAAAGTAACATAGATGTCCAAAATGTTTTGGTGGAAAAATTCAGCTAGTAAATTGCTGTGTTCTAAGGAAGCCTCTAAAAGATTGTCTTTCACTGGCGCATGTAGAATATCTTTTAATATTTGGAAAACTACTTTGGGGGAACCTGCCGCACCCTAAATTTTTTGCTGGCAGAAAACCCTCTCTGCCTCCTTAATTTCAGCATGATACCTTCTAATAGCCCCCTTGTAAGCTTCCCTATCTGCTGAAACAAACAGCTTTCTCCAAGTTCTTTCTAACTTTTTACATTCCTTTTTTAGGAGAAGTAATGAGGGGGTAAACCAAGGGGCACTAGTTGTTCTCCGCGGACCAGACTTTTTCCTCAGGGGGAGAACTATGTCCAGACTTTCCGTGATCCAGTCACTGAAAGCCTCAACTTCCGATCCATTCTTGCTCATGACACTGGACTGAAGTGATTCCAGAGTGACTAGAAAATTCTCTTTATCCAATTTATTCCACGATCTCCCAACCTGAACAACCGGTTTACTCCCACTCATCAATGTACCCGTGGCTAATCCAATAGGAATTAAAAAATTATCAGACCACGCTAATGGGGTTGTGGACCTACAAGTCAAGGCAGGAGTGTTACTAAACACTAAGGCCCATATTTATACTTTTTGACGCAAAACTGCGCTAACGCAGTTTTACGTCAAAAAAATTAGCGCCGGCTAACGCCATTCTGAAGCACCATGCGGGCGCTGTATTTAATCAATGATGTTAGCCGCCGGCGCTGCCTGGTGTGTGTGGAATAAAACGACTTACACCAGGCAGCGCCGGCGTAGGGGAAAATGGAGTTTGGGCGTGAAAAAATGGGGCAAGTCAGGCTGAGGCAAATTTTTCGCCTCAACCCGATTTGCGTCATTTTTTTTCACTCCCAACACCCATTGAAATGACTCCTGTCTTAGCAAAGACAGGAGTCATGCCCCCTTGCCCAATGGCCATGCCCATGGGACTTATGTCCCCTGGGCATGGTCATTGGGCATAGTGGCATGTAGGGGGGCACAAATCAGGCCACCCTATGCCACAAAAAAAAAAAAAAAATTACTTACCTGAACTTACCTTAATGTCCCTGGGATGGGTCCCTCCAGCCTTGGGTGTCCTCCTGGGGTGGGCAAGGGTGACAGGGGGTGTCCCCGGGGGCATGAGAGCCCACAGCTCTTCCGAGCCCACAGGTCCCTTAACGCCTGCCTTTTGCAGGCGCTAAAAAACGGTAAAAAAAAAACGACGCAATTCCGGCGCAAACCGAGTATAAATATGCCCCTAAATCAATAGTGTGACCCATTTCGTGGGAAGGGCCTGTAACAAGTTGGGTCAGGCCCATTGCTTCCATACCACCAAGTAGACACTTTGAATCTGTTCGTTCAGGGATCTCACCATAAATATTAAAATCTCCTAGGATTGTAAGATTGGGTCTGACACATATAAAATCTGCCGTGCAGTCTATGAGAGAGAGAGTCTAAAAACTTTTCGAGGGGCCTGGGGAGCGACAGATTAGGATCCCTGAGAAAGTGTAACGAGGGTTAAGAGCTAGAGAAAAGAACATACCTTCCCCCTCCACTAGCTGAAGAGGCTGAAAGGTAAAGTTCAAACCGTCCCTATAAATAACTGCAATACCCCCTCCTCTTGCCATCCCTCTATCTAATCTGGCGATTCGATACCCAATAGGTAAGGCCAGGCTTATATCTGGATCAGAAGCATCATTCAGCCATGTTTCGGTTAGAAACAATGCTGTGGGCGAGACCTCAGTTAGCAGTAAATTAATATCAAGTTTATGGGCGACCAATGAGCGGCAGTTAGTGTAGAGGAAGGAGGTAAGAGGATTACCTCCTACCTCCAACTCAACTCCCTTGGGATTGAAAGTCCAGTGACAGACAGGGCAGCGCCATGTATCTCTAGTACACTCTCTGCATATAATACATTCATTGTTCCCTAAGATTCTCAGGTCATGCAGCTCCTTAGAAGAATAACAGTAGATAGAGGAGGCATCAGTAACCCCTGAGGGGGAATCAAGGAGGCAGGCCCCCAGGCCCGTCCTGGCGCAGACGGGCGCAGACGGGCCTGCCTTTGGCGCGCCTCGGGCGCGCTCGCCGCATCTCACTTAAAATCGCCTTGGAAGGGGCAATTAGTGGTCCAAAAAACAACTGTACCACTAACCCCTCCAAGATGGCTGCCGCAAATGGCATCGGGCAGCAAGGGAAAAATGGCGGCCGTCAAAAAGACCGAGCCCCAAAGCAAATAGCCCAGAAAATGAAATCGGGGCTACAGGGACCCAAAACACGGGTCACAAGCAGCAGTCCCATTCAGGATGAAGAATAAAACCAGATTCACACATTTAAAAAAATATATATATTCACCATAAATAATATTAAAAATAGTAAAACCAATTCAATACTGATATTTGCACAGATCAAAACGTTCCACTTTTAAGTTTAGCAGATTTATGGGCTAATTAGCCCTCTCGCCCCTCATATGGACAAGGTCCCTCAAGGGTTTTCAGAGTCACCTTCAATATTCAATCAGATCTTGAAAAAGAATATGGAGTTGTTGGAAATGCCGTTCCAATCAACCTTGGTACAGTACATTGATGACTTGCTGATTGCGTCCATAACGACGGATGAGTGCAAGTATGACAGGATAGCCTTGCTGAACCATTTGGGAAAGAATGGTCATAAAGTGTCTCTACTTAAACTGCAATACTGCTAGAGAGAGGTGAAATACTTGGGTCACCAGTTTTAGAAAGGAATAAGAAAAATATCTAGAAAAAGTGTGTTAGAAATGGGGTTTTGGTTGGAAGTCAGGTTACCCCATGTCCAAGCAAGGACCCTCACTCTAGTTAGGGTAAATGAGAATCACCCTCAGCTAACCCCGCTTACACCCTTGGTAGCTTGGCACAAGCAGTAGGCTTAACTTCAGAGTGCTAGGTGTAAAGTATTTGTATCAACACACACAGTAACTTAATGAAAACACTACAAAATGACACAACATAGGTTTAGAAAAATAGAAAATATTTATCTAAACAAAAAAAGACCAAAACGACAAAAATCCACAATACACAAGTCCACTTATCAATTAAAAAGCGAAAAGAGCCTTCATGTGTCGATTTATTCTGCACTCTCGGGTCCGGGCAGGCCTTGCCTTGTTTTTGCACGCCCAGCGATTGTTGCATCAGAAATTCAGCCGCACGATGATCTGAAAACCACACAGCATGAGTTGCGATCTCACCGGTCTCCGTTAGCGATGCTGCACGTCGTTTCTCCAGCCGCGGGTGTCAATCTTCCGGTCGTGTTGCAGGTGAGCATCGATTTTCAGCCACGGATCAGAGTTGCGTTGATCTTTTCCTTGCACGGGGCTGGTGGGTGGATTTCTCACTCTTGGCCTGCCAGCTTCTCTTTTCAGGGTCTCAGGAACTGGATGTGCACCACTTGGCAGAGTAGGAGTCTCAGCAGAGGCTCCAGGTGCTGCCAGAGAGAAGCCTTTGCTATCCTGATACTTCAAACAACAGGAGGCAAGCTCTTAATCAAGCCCTTGGAGATCTTCATAAGAAGGAAGGCAACACAAAGTCCAGTTTCTGTCCTCTAGCACAGGCAGAAGCAGCAACTGCAGGATAGCTCCACAAAGCACAGTCACAGGCAGGGCAGCTTTTCTTCCTCAGCTCTACAACTCTTCTCCAGGCAGAGGTTCCTCTTGGTTTCTAGAAGTGTTCTAAAGTCTGTGGTTTTTGGTGCCCTTCTTATGCCCATTTTGCCCTTTGAAGTAGGCCTACTTCAAAGAAAAGTCTCTCTTGTTTGTGAAATCCTGCCTTGCCCAGGCCAGGCCTCAGACACACATCAGGGGGTTGGAGATTGCATTGTGTGAGGGCAGGCACAGCCCTTTCAGGTGTGAGTGATCACTAATCCCCTCCCTCCTAGCACAGATGGCTCATCAGGATATGCAGGCTACACCCCAGCTCCCTTTGTGTCACTGTCTAGTGAGAGGTGCAACCAGCCCAACTGTTAAACTGACCCAGACAGGGAACCCACAAACAGGCAGAGTCACATAAATGGTATAAGCAAGAAAATGCTCACTTTCTAAAAGTGGCATTTTCAAACACACAATCTTAAAATCAACTTTGCTAAAAGATATATTTTTTAATTGTGAGCTCAGAGACCCCAAACTCCACATGTATATCCGCTCCCAAAGGGAATCTATACTTTAATCATATTTAAAGGTAGCCCCCATGTTAACCTGTGAGAGGGAAAGGCCTTGCAACAGTGAAAAAACTAATTTAGCAATAGTTCACTGTCAGGATATATAAAACACATTACTATGGCCCTCATTACAACCCTGGCGGTCAAAGACCGCCAGGGCTGTTTCGTCAGATTGCACCACGAACAGGCTGGTGGTGCAATCCTGTGTATTACGACCGCGGCGGAAGCGCCGCGATCATACAGCCGGGATCGGCGGTTTACCGCCACGTTGGTCCCGGCGGTGGTAATCCCCCAGGGCAGCACTGCCCAGGGGATTACGAGTCCCCTCCCACCAGCCTTTTCATGGCAGTAGGAACCACCATGAAAATGCCGGCAGAAAGGGGAGTTGCGGGGTCCCCTGCCACGGCCCCATGGAACTTTTCACTGTCTGCACCCGCCGCACCACCGCAACACCGCCGGCTCCATTTGGAGCCGGCTTCCGTGTTGCGGCTGACGTCCCTGCTGGGCCGGAGGGCGGAAACGCCGGCCCAGCGGGGATGTTGTGATGGCCACAGCGGAAGTGTGGCCGCATTGGCGGTCGCGCAGTGGTTACAACTTGGCAGGTGGTGGTTGCCGCCTGCCAAATTTGTAATGAGGGCCTATATGTCCTACCTTAACCATACACTGCACCCTGCCCTTGGGGCTACCTAGGGGCTACCGTAGGGGTGCCTTACATGTAAGAAAAGGGAAGGTTAAGGCCTGGCAAGTGGGTACACTTGCCAAGTTGAATTTACAGTTTAAAACTGCACACACAGACACTGCAGTGGCAGGTCTGAGCTATGTTTACAGAGCTGCTAATGTGGGTGGCACAACCAGTGCTGCAGGCCCACTAACAGCATTTGATTTACAAGCCTTGGGCACCTCTAGTGTGCTGTACTAGGGACTTACTAGTACATCAAATATGCCAGTCATGAATGAACCAATTACATACACATTTTGTATAGGAGCACTTACACTTTAGCACTGGTTAGCAGTGGTAAAGTGCCCAGAGTAACAAAAACATCAAAAACAGAGTCCAGCGTACGTCAAAAACCTGGGAAACAGAGGCAAAAGGTTAAGGGAGACCACACCAAGGATGAAAAGTCTAACAAAGGGTCACAGCCATATTGTAAATGAGTCACCCAGCCACACAGAGACATGTCAGGAAGTTTTTAGGGATGGTAGGCTATTGTCGCCCATACATTCCCAGTTTTACAGTCACTTTCAAACCATTGCAGAAGCTGACTCAGAGTCACTGATCCCCTAGTGTTAGATCAGGCTTGCATGAAAGTGTTTTCTAAGTTGAGCGAGAGTGTGTGTAATGCACCAGCTTTGGGTATGCCTGACTACACTAAATCCTTCATGCTGTTTTGTCATGAGCGTGATGCATGTTGTTTTCCTGTCATGACGCAGGTCCATGGAGGTGTAAACCGCCCAGTAGTGTATTTTTCTATTTTGCACCCAGTTGCCGCAGCCTTACCAGGCTGTTTGAGTGCAGTTGCAGTAGTTGGACAGAGCCTCGTACACAGTGACGGCATTGTGTTGGGGCATCCCCCAACAATAATGGTCCCTCACTCATTTGAAGTTTTACTTAACTGAACCAAAACCCAGTACCTGACAGATGCAATATTGACCCAATATGAGACGAGCATTCTAGGGTCACCTAATGTGTCATTGGAAAAATGTACAGTGCTTAACCCCTCAACCTTGCTTCCAAATGAAAATGTTGAAATTGAAAAGTGAGAAGACATTGAGTATGATTATCTTGAAGTAACTTATCTGAGCACAAAACTGAGACCTGATATTAGAGACACCCAATGGGAAGAAAATGACCAAATTGCCTTTGTTGATTGTTCCTGTATGAGAGAAAATATAGGAGTACTGAGAGCAGAAATTACTGTGTGCACAATTACTGGCATACTTGAAGCTTCGAGGAGTTTATTCTGCATAAGTAGCGGAACTGGTAGCCCTTACTGGAACATGCCATGTTGCTGCTCAGCTTAAAGTTACCATCTATATGATTAGCCAGTATGGATTTGGGATAGTCCATAATTTTGGCCAGTTGTGGTCACAGAGAGGTTCCATGAGCTCTTCTGGTTCACCAGTGAGAAATGGTGAGAGAATTTGAGATTTGTTGCAAGCTATCCAAATGCCTGAAAAGACTCCTGTGGTGAAATGCAGTGCACATCTGAAATCGCAAGATTTTGTGTCACTGGGAAATGGATTTGCGGATTAAGTTGGAAGCTTTTGTGCATTGAAGTGTATATCATTCAAGGATAAGTGGGCATTGTTACCTGAAGAAGTTAAAATATGTACAAGTTATGCATTGCATGGAATAGATACGATGGAAAAAACTGAGAACACTGAAGAACAATGTTGACGGGGAGAAAAAACTATCATGGAGCAAAATGAAATGTGTACAGCGACAGAATTAATTTTGGGTTTCAGAAGAGGGTCCATTGGTTTTGCTGAACAGTCTATTGTCTCAAATGGCTAGGTATTATCATGGTGAAACATATGTTGGGAGGGATGCAATGATTTGCATCTTCAAGCAGAATTGGTTCAGCCCTAGGTTTAGACAAGTTGCTGAAGCAGTTTGCCATTGTTGCATGTGGGAAAAGGGACAGTGGTAAATTTAAGCCACATTGGAAGAACAGAAGGTCCATTCAGCAGAATGCAAATGGATTTCGTTGAGATGCCTGTGTGTGGAGGTTTGAGATATGTGTTGGTAAGTGTCTGCATGTTTAGTCACAGGCATGAAGAGTATCCTACATGGAGCAATGACAGCCTCACAGTAGCAAAACTACTGCTTAGGGAACTGATACCATGTTTCGGGTTGCTTATCTCTTTTGAATCAGATAGGGGATGTCACTTGAAAAATTGAGTAATTAAATTGCTGCATTGAACATTGAGCAGAAGTTGCATTGTAGTTACCGCCCTGAAGCATCAGGACTAGTGGAACAAATGAATGGCCTAACACTTTGCTGTTAGTTCTGATGACAATGAGAAACACACCCGACAGGAAGACAGGATTGTCACTGCACAAGATCCTCATGGGCAGAACAATGAGGTTGCCAGCGGTTCCTGCAAATGCTTTTGTGAACATAACAGATGATACGTGTTGGACTACTGCAAAGGTCTCGCTGGTGTGGTTTGCTCTTTCTCTTAGTAGGTCGAAGCGACCACACTGCAACCGTCACAGGATCAAGGACACAACCTGAGATCTGGTGACTGGGTTGTGGTCCGAAAACATGTCAGGAAGATGTGTTGAAACCTCAGTGGAAAGGCACTTTCCATGTAGTTTTGATCACTACCAGAGCTGTGAAGTGCACTGGAGTTCCGAACTGGATACACGCAAGCCACATGAGAAAAGTGGCATGTCCTTTGGACAATCAAGAGGAGTTGTCGAGAGTACCAACAATGACCAGACAAACCTCAGAGCCAGCAAGAGAAGAAAGAGGAACTGAGACCGGATCAGAGCACATTGAGAACGGTTCAGTCACTCCTGTGAGAGACAAAGGAGAAGACCTCCAAGAGAGTGATAGCGAGCCAATATTGATTGAGGCAGAAGGAGAGTTTAGCCAGAGAAGGGCTTTCAAAGAAGTAGATGATTTTGAGAGACAAACAGAGCAAACGCCAGACCCCAAAGAGAAAGGAGTTGAGGTGGATCATAGCCAATGTGGCCTTACTCCTGCTGAACCGGTTCCGGATCCTTCAAGAGAAAATCATGCAGAGCAAGAAGAAGTTTCAAGTTCAACACTGAAAAGAGCATTGACTAAGGGACCACTGAAAGGAGATAAGTGGCCAGAATCACAAGAGAAGAAAAAGGAAGAAGTTGTTGTGTCAACAATCGAGAAAGAAGTGGATACAACTAGAAGAAAAGACCTAAGTGAAGAATTGAATGGAGATCGAAAGTTGAAAAGAAAGAGAGTAGCAAGTCACAGGTACGCAGGTCCTGAATGGACGTGTGCAACAACAAGAGAATGGCAAAGAGAGTTTTTGTTTTTTTGTTTTGATCGAGACTCTCCAGGTCAATATTTTGGCACTTGAAGAACCTAATGAACTGAACTGTTGAGACCAAATGAGAAAAGTACAAAGAGAAAGAAACTGTTGAAAGTACCTGGAAAATACTTTTGAAACCGTGATTCGACATAGAAAACCTGATTTGACAAGCTACTAAACCGATTTTTAACAGGCTTACCGATTTTTGAGAAAAAGGATCCTGGAGGTGAAAATGAGAGCTGTAAATAACTGCTGAAAGAAGACTTTTGTTTTTGATTTTTGCTACATAGTTTCTACATTTTCTCTTCTACTTTCTGATTCTTCACAGATCATGAGTAAAATTAGGAAGCAGGGTAGGAAGAACAGGTGCTGTTAATACATGAGTATTGGTTTGGCAATTGTATGCGTGATATTGTGTGTGATATTGATTATGGGTATGACTGTTCTTGATAAGAGTAAAGCCAACCGTACTTCAGCTTTAGAAACAACTACTGAATTGACGGCGATAGAGAAGTTTAGGTTAGATGAGAAGTACCTACATGTAGATAATGCACAAGGGGAACTTTCTTCTAATGTCTTCTATCGCTTATTGAATGAGTATGTTGAAACAATGGATACGAGGATTTGTTTTGTGTGTACGCAGATTCCTTCATCAGTTGAAGAAGGAGTTACCTATCATAGTTTGCCTCTTACTTATGGGATAAGCTGTAGTATGTTACTAACAAGATTCTATAACCAGGAGTACATTCAGTATTTCTATTCAAACTATGATGTTGTGTTTTCGTTTGTCCCCTTAATTAGGTATCTGAGTAGAGTAGCTAAGGACAATAACATAGCAAGGGGTTTCTTTGAGCCTACATTAACTTTTGGTACAGCATATGTGCACATAAATAACCTGACATGCTTGCTTACACCATTAGAGAAGAGCTTCTTAGATCACACAGATCACAGGAGAAAGACATTAAAGGAGAAGTTAGAAAAGCGTTTAGAGAAAATAACTTTTAGAAACGATAATGCTTTTAGTGAAATAAAGACACAAGGAAAATTAGCTTTAAATGTGCAACACTTAGGGAAGCTTTGTGTATATAGACCTAAATCTAGTACTGACACTTTGTTTGTGGGAACAAGTGAATGTAGACATGTGTTTTTGTTCCATAGTAAATAGACATTTATGTTGAATGGACAGGATCCAGCGATTACGGGTATATATTACATTTGAGGACCTCATGCTTATTACCGTCTTCCAAGAGGATGATATGGAACATGTTATTTGGGGATAATTTTCCCAAAGATATAACAACTTGATGACTTGAAAAGATTACCGAAATTTACTGAATTACATCACAGTAGAGATAAGAGAGAGTCTCCTTCTGGTATAATGGGAGATATATTTAGAGCAATGATTCCTTCAGTAGGAGTTGTTCTGAAGTCTATAAAGATTTAAAAGTTGTCTACTATTGTGGATAACAAGCTGACAAATTTTTTAGGAGCCATGATCAAGATAGATATGGATTGGCTGCGGGAAGGGCATTGACTCTGAAGAACTGCCTTGCGATAAACATTCTTTTAGCAAAGGATGGCGGAGTTTGTAAAATGCTTAATTTATGGCATTATTGCTTGCATATTCCTGATAATAGTAAAGAAATTAGAAGCTTACTTACTAATCTGACTAATGAAAGTGCTCGTTTGAAAGAGTTGAAAGAACCAGGTGTTTGGGAGAAAGTTGGCAAAGGATTTGTTTCAGTGGGAAATTGGCTCAGGAACATTGGGAAAGGGATACTATTGAAAATAATACAAGGGATATTGATTATTGTGATTTGCCTAACTGGAGCATGGGGAATATGTAAATTGTGTAGAATGATTAATTTGAAGAAAATGAAAAATGATCAGAGGAGTGAAGAAATCAAAAGGGAAGATTTGTTTAGGGAAAAAGAATTAAAGGGATAGAGATGACAACATTTTAAGCTGAATCAAAAGAAAATCTTGTGTTCACCAAGCGTATTTATTAATGGCTTATGAATATGAAATGTTGAGCTTATGTTAGATTAATGTAGTAATATGTCATATCAAAGGTTATGTTTTAGGTATTAGCTTTATCAATCGTAGGCCTTAATTTAGCGAGGTCTTGGCCTAGTTGCACGGCCTCATGTCAAGCTGCATTTCTTTGAAGTTTTATAAAATGGTTGCTTAGAGATTAACATTGTGATTTTCCACTGTATTGACCATGTATTCGTAGCTGAAGTTAATTCTCGTGAGATACTGCTTTCTAGAAGATGTTGTACTTGCTAGTGAAACAATGTTTAATGTAGTTTGTGTAAGAGCGATCTGCCCAGGAGAAGACAATGGTTGCACTGACTGGAGTATAAATTGAAACAGTATTGATACCTGGCAAGCTGAACGATGGGAACGGGAGAAGAGGAGCCAATCATCGACATGTCAACCGTGTCCTAGAAAATTAGTAGATTTAGGGGTTTAGTTTCATTGGACTCAATGTAAACATGCGATTCTTTGACCAATAAGGACGAGGGAGATAGTTTTAGGAAATCTAACTTAGCCGGACTGCACCAAGAGGAGAAGAGCATTTGCCCATTTTCCATTTTCCACTTCACGTTTAGGTATTATGCTTTTCCGAACTGCATGATGAGACTTTGCTTTTTCTGACCTTTGATGCTTAATCCTGATGTCTTGCTGACTGAACTGATGTCCAATTAATGAAGGCTGTCACATCTTGCTGAACCATACTGAGGCAAAGTATAACACGATGTTACTGGTTGCTATGTCTATTTTGTTTTGTTTTCCTTTTTTTTCTAAGTACCAACAGCTATTTGGTAAGAGCCATTGTTAGATGTTTTTCCAAATTTGTGTGACTAAATTGTTTTACAAGAAACCCAGACATGCTATTCCAATTTGATGTTAGTTAGGGTTCTTACTGGTGAAGTTTGCTACTTGTAATAACCATTGATGTCTTTTCTTTGCTAAATCTAAATGTATGCTATTTTATTTGCACAGTTATTCTTACTATTAATTTGTATTGTGAACTTAGAATGTGCAGTAGCTCAAGCTTTGTTAGATTGCGATTCTTTCGGCGCTTTGGTCAGCCAGTATTGTTTTTGTATGTTTATCATTTGATTTTGAGACTGAGTTACATGACATTAGCATTTTTAATATAGGGAAATAAGCATTCTAACTTTTACCTAAAGGTGTGGTTATTCATGACTGCAAGGTCATGGTGAGTGGAAATTACTGACTCCTATTGATCATTGATGTTATTGATTGTTATTGATTTGTATTGATACGGAGTCACATGGTGGGAATAACTCGAAGCGCAGTCAAAAGATCGATCAGCCTATTCGCGTCTTCCTTGTAAGTTGACTTATTAAGGTATGACATGCTAACAACATGACTAATTACAGATTCACCAAATCTGAGCAGCAGATACTTGCTTCCCACAAAATAACATTGAAGTGCTGCCATGTTTGAAACCTAGTACACTGCTCCTCCTGCCTGAAAATTATCTATCTAATGAATTTGAATATGACTGCCTTGATGTCACAGTTTTATGCACCAAACCAAGACCTGACATAAAAGATGAGTGTTAGAAATGGGGTATTTGGTTGGCAGTCAGCTTGCAATCTCTACAAGTAGGGCCCCTCACTCTAGTCAGGGTAAGGGAGAAACACAGCTCTGCTCAGCCCCTTGGTAGCCTGGCACAAAAATAGCCAATATTTAGCTGAGTAAAACAAGACAAGAACAACAAAAATCTAACATACACAAGCCAAGTTATGAGTTTTTGAAGACTAAACTTCAACATATTGCTTAGAAAAACAAATACTTCAAATTGGTGATATCACAGCGTCCTGACCGAATAATTCCCAACAATCTGACACCACTGGTGCTGGTCACAGAGTCGCACAGACCCCAAGTACAGCACCTTGTAAAAATGAGGAAACAAGGCGCCACTGAATCTGGGGGGTGTCCGTGCTGGTGCTGCAGAGCGAAGGAATCGCTGCAAGGTGTTAGGTCCTTTCTGCGGAGCTGTGGAGGTGACGCAGTGTTGGTGTGATGCACCAGATGATTGCACTTCTGGCAGGATCGATATCCAGCAGTCACAACGTGGTGTGGTGACCTCACAGGGTAATAGTCACACCATGAGCCTGCAGGCAGTGCAGCAGAGTTGGGTGTCACAGACATCGGTGACACAGCACTTCAGAACTGTGAGGCTGTGGCTGGTTTAGGGCATTCGTACTTCAGTGGGGACCACAGCTTCAGTTCCAGGCAGAGTCTTGGATTCCGCCAGGGGCAGCAGTCTGGGCATCGTCTGAAGTCGGTTGACTTGGTTTTCTTGATTCTTCACCAGCTTTCACTCCCAAGGGCCCAGAAACCCTCTCTGCTTCTTCTTAACAGGAGACAAACTCAGTCCAAGCCCTTGGAGAATCTTCACGTGCAGGATAAACAGTAAAGTCCAGTCTTTGCCCTCTCTAAGGCAGAAGTATCACCTGCAGGCCAACCCAGCAAAGCACACACAGCAAAGGGGCAGTACTCCTCCTGCAGCTCTTTAGTTTTTCTCCTTGGCAGATGTTCCTCTTGATCCAGAAGTGTTGTAAAAATCTGGGATTTTGCATCCAACACTTATACCCCATCTGCCTTTGAAGTAGGCAAACTTTAAAGGAAAGGCTCTGTTGTTCACAAGATCCTGCCTTGCCCAGGCCTGGCCCCAGACACACACCAAGGTGCTGGAGAATGCACTGCATGAGTGCAGGCACAGACCATTCAGGCTTAAGCGTGAGCTCCTTCCTCCACTCTAGCCCAGATGACTCATCATGATGTGCAGGCTGCAATCTAGCTCCCTTTGTGTCACTGTCTAGTAGAGATTCAAAAACAGCCTATCTGTCAGTCTGACCCAGACAGGGAATACACAAACAGGCAGAGTCACAGGATGGTTTAAGCAAGAAAATGTCCACTTTCTAAAAGTGGCATTTTCAAACTGACAATCTAAAAACTAACTTTACCAAAATATGTATTTTTAAATTGTGAGTTCAGGGACCACAAACACCACATTTCTATCTGCTCCCAAAGGGAAACTGCACATTAAAGATATTTAAAGGCAGCCCCCATGTTAATGTATGATTAACGTATGAGAGAGATAGACCTTGCAACAGTGAAACCCTAATTTGGCAGTATTTCACTAACAGGACTTGTAAAACACATCAGTACATGTCCCACCTTCTACATACACTGCACCCTGCACATGGGGCTATCTTGGCACTGAGCAGTCAAGCTTAACTTAGAAGGCAATGTATAAAGTATTTGTGCAATAAATCATGCAATAACAGTGCAAACACCACAAGAATACACCGCACAGGTTTAGAAAAATATTGAATATTTACCTGAGTAGATTAAGGTCGAAACAATCAAGATTTCATAAATACAAGTTGGAATATCACTTTTGTAATGATAGAGTCTTTAGTTCTTAAAAAGCAATAAGGGTCTCTTGCAAGCACAAAGTACCTGATTGCGTCTAAATCATCCGCACAGGACCGCAGAGGAGGAGATACATGGAAAACGGGGCGTTGTGCGTCAGTTTCTCTGGGGTGCACACAGATGATGCGTCTGTGTTTTTCTACGCAGCAAGGGCTTTGCATCGATGTCCGGTGCACAGGCTTTGGATCCTTGGGTTGCAGGCTATTTGGACGACCTGGGGACGATGAAGAGAAATCCTGGGCATGCAGGACGAAGTCACATGAGCTGAGTCGATCCGGAGGGCGAAGCAGGGAAACTTCTGACGCACAGCAGCTGCTGCATTGATTCCTCTCGCAGCAAGTCAGGCTGTGTCATTCCAGCTCGGTGAGGCATTGATCCGGTGGCCCGTGGTTCAAAGTTTCAGTCACAACACTGGCACTGTGTCCATCTCCACTCGGGAGCCGGGCTGCTTCGTTCCGGTTCAGTGATGAAAAGATTTTCTCATCACAGGGCAGGCTGTGTGTTGATTCCGGCAGGCTGTGCATTGAATTTTGCCACACAAGGAGTTCTTGCCAAAGGTGAAGTCTTTTTGTCCCTGAAATTTCAGGAAACAGGAGGCAAGCTCAATCCAGACCCTTGGAGAACACGTCTCAGCAGAGCCAGAGGGCAGCAGGGCAGCAGCAAGGAAGCACTCCTTTATAGCAAAGCAGTCAGGTGGGCCTTTGGGCAGCCTGGCAGTGCCTCTTAGCAGGTTGAAGGTTCTGCTTCAGAGTTTCTTTCCAAGGAGGTATCTTGTAAAGAAGTATCTAATTTGGTAGGGTCAAGGACCCATTTTTTATACCCAAATGCACCTTTGAAGTGGGGGAGACTTCAAAGAGTGGCTTAGAATTGCACAAAGTCACCTTTCAGTACAATCCTGTCTGTCAGGGTCCCAGTAGGGGGTTTGGCAGTCCATTGCGTGAGGGCAGGCCACTATCCTTTGAAATGTAAGTCTCAGGCCCTCCACCCTTCCAGAACAGGAAGAATCATTCAGTATGCAGATGAATGCAAGTGTGACTGAGCATCCTGTGTTTGTGATTGTCTGGGTGAAATGCACTAGGGAGCTGTCAACCAGCCCAGCCCAGTCATGGATTGTAAGGCTCAGAATGTTTTAAGTGCAGAGAAATGCTCACTTTCTAAAAGTGGCATTTCTAAAATAGTAATATAAAATCCAACTTCACCAGTCAGCAGTATTTTAAATTACCATTCTGGCCATAATAAATATGAACTTTCTAATCAGAATCTACCACTCAAACAGTTTATGAGGGTAGCCTTAGTGTTAGCCTATGAGCGGAGCAGACCCCCATAGCAAAGCAAAACAAATGTAGGAGTTTTACACTACCAGGACATATAGAACACATATGTTCATGGACTGCCTTTTACTCACCCTGGCCTAGGGGCTACCTAGGCCCTACCTTAGGGGTGACCTAAATTTAGAAAAAGGGGAGTTTAAGGCTTGGCAAGTACTTTTAAATGCCATATCGAATTGGCAGTGAAACTGCACACACAGGCCTTGCAATGGCAGGCTTGAGACATGGCTAAGGGGCTACTTATGTGGGTGGCACAATTAGTACTGCAGGCCCACTAGTAGCATTTAATCTACAGGCCCTGGGCACTTGTAGGTCACTTTACTAGGGACTTATAAGTAAATTAAATAAGTCAGTTGGGTATGAGCCAATGTCACCATGTTTAAGGGAGAGGGCATATGCACCTTAGGACTGGTTAGCAGTGCTAAAGTGCACAGAGTCCTAAAACCAGCAAAAACAGTATCAAAAGGTAGAGGGAGGCAGGCAAAAAGTTGAGGGTGACCACCCTAAGGCTATCAGGTCTAACACAGATGAAGTGCCACACTATTGTGCAAGTGAACCCAGGATAAGGAACTAGTCCTGGGTCAAGAACGGGGAAAGACGCAGACAATTCTAAATAGCCAAAAACCTGCAGTCAAAAGAAGTTGAAATGAAGTGTGTCAATTGGATCCATACCACAGAAAACTGATGTAGGAATATGATCAAGCATTATAGGTGACACAGAAGGAGATCAACAAGTACTCAGATAATCTGAGAGAGCTAGGGCATCCTATCAAACATATTTAACACCCAGACATAATATGTGAGACAAATGCTAAACATCCCAATCTCTGACTTGTTTGACTGGAATAAGGAGTTATCTAAACCTCCTTGAAATTGCTCAAAAGGACCTCGGTCATGAACAAATGGATTAAATGAACTGTTTTGAGCTAACGTCTCTTATAAAGTCATTAAAAAAGATAAGAAGAGTACTCAGGCCTGAGGGAGCAGAAGAAGAGTAGGTTCAACATTTTAGAAGAACATGGAGTAGGTTTAAGGAAGTCTATATAAGGACTGCTATAAATATCACTGAAAGGAACTAACAAGGAGAAAGTATAAAAGAAAATTACAGACTGTGATAAACTTTGTTGTTACACAGATATTGACTTATATGATCCGACTTTAGATAAACATGTGCACCTTCAGCAGAAATAGATGCCAAATTATTATAGGCATTGTATTTTTCTAATAGTTTTGTTGGCATATTATGACTAATACATTTTACACCAGAGACAGAAAAATCTGTATATATATGCACTAACAAAACATCTAGAGCAGGTATTCAAGAAGATGAGTTGAAGGCTTGTAGACTACATGTAGGAAGATCATTCAACAAATGTTTTTTTAGATTAGTACAAGAATATGTAACAAACGCCATTAGTGCAAAGGACTGCTATTAATGTGTGCACATGCCTTCTTCAACAAATTAAAAAGCAGCTTATCATCATATTCTCCTTTCCTATGCTATATCATGTAGTAGATTGCTTAGTCTATGGACAGAGACACTTCGAATACTGCTGCTTTAATTTTTACATGTTTTTTTCAAAAGTTCCACTAATGAAGAGCATATATCTACATTCACAAGCTAAAGAGATGGAGACAGCATAGTATTATGTTAGACCTTTTCTTCTTGTAAATGCTGTCAAAGCTCATAAAAACAATTTAAATTGCTTAATGAGCCCGCTAGAAAAGGCATTCATATTAATGTTAGAGAAAAGAAACGCACAGTTTGCAAGAAATGCATATAAAAATGGAGATGTTTTGAAGAATGTTTGGAAAAGAGATGAGTTTGGAAAGAAAAGTCCTGTTCTGAAATTAAAAGTCGATAAGAGATGCAAAGAGAAGGTATTGTGTTAAAAAGAAGAATTCATGGAAAAAGATACCAGTAGAGAATAATAATTGCAAACATGTTTTTGAGTTATCAAATTCTGCAGAAGGGTGATCCAAGTATACCTGAAATCTATTTTATTTATGGAGAAAATGCTTATTTTACATTGCCAGCTGATTGGGAGGGAATCTGCCTTTTAGGTTTTCATTTTTCAAAAATGTATCACTTACAGAGTTTAGATACTTAAACAATCACACCTGCATATAGGTATTCACGGAGTGTAAATGAGAGAATGCACGTAGTGGGAGACATATAGGGAGCTATTACACCAGCAATAAGAGTAGTATTACATGATGAAAAGAATAAAAAGCTTTCAGCAATTGTGGACAAACTAGCAACTAGTACATCTGAAGCTTTCTTAGTTGAAAACACAGAATTACTAGTGATTAGATCACTGCTACTTCAAAAAAGCTATGCTTTGACATTTGACTAGCAAAAAAGATGTAGGCTACTAGATGCTGAAAATTGAGATTTGTTGCACTTATATACCATATGAGAGTAAGAGAATTATAGGTTATGCACAGAATATGTCTGACCTAAAGCTTGATTTAAAACCCTTAGAAACCACTAGCAGAGCACAGAATTTTAATAAGGGATATTCTTCAGTAGATAACTGGATAAAAGCAGCTGGAGGAGGACTCCTGAGGGCTATCTTAGTTCATGTATTACTAGTAGTTGTTTGTTTTCCATATACACTTGTGATTTGCAAGAAGACAAAGATGCCTTTAATACAGAAAGTGGAGAAATAAAAAAAAAATGAAGAAAGATCTAGAATTAAGTGAGCATATTAATAAAGAATATAGCAGACTCAAAAGAAAGAGAAAATCTGAAAATAAACAGGAGAGATTCAATGAAAAATAAGTGTCAACACTGACTACATCTATGATTTTATGATTGTTCCAAACCATCACATGGATTAACTGGAGGAACATTTGTGTTTAACAAAATATTGAGTGCAGAATTAAACATGTGGAAATAACATATAGGCCTGAAAATGAGGGAGAAATTAATTTATTTTTCATTTCTGTGCTTTCTGAGCAACTGAAAAAGCACAAGGCAACATATCAATATATTTTATTGAATAATACACCACCGAGCACATATTTTGCATGGTTTTGTTATTCACCCAGGTCAGCAATTTATCATAAATAACTGTTGATTCTGTTAGAAGCACTAAACAGCAGGTCTGTGTAGAAAAAATATATTTCTTTAACCTTCACACATTCATAAGCTCATTAAATTAATAAAATATTTAGCGTGGAATCACAAAATTCTTTATGAGTAAGTTGAATAGCAAAGGCTTATGGAAAAGGAAATGTGATGAGCAAATATGCATTTCACTTACCATGAACTTTTTCTCTTCGATTCTCTATGGGAAACGTCTGGAACAATGACTCTGGAACAACGATTATGTGAGCAACACAAGCGTAACCAGGCTTGCCGGAATAACATTTGCCTTTTTCTCTGTCTTAACACGCAAGTGCTGAACACCGCATAGTCATGGTTAAGGCAAAGAAAAAGGCAGAGTGGATCGGGAGAGGACGCAGTCAAGTAAGTGGCATTGGGGCACAGTTGGGAGGTAGTTGTTAGGGGTGGGGTGGATTAAGGGTTTGGGCAGGGCAGGGTAGTTCTGTTTTTTAGGGACAGGGTGTCAGGGTAGTTTTGTTTTTAGGGGTGGGGTGGGGGAATCAGGGTAGTTCTGTTTTTAGGGGCAGGGTTGGGGGGTCAGGATAGTTTTGTTTTGGGGCGGGTGGTTTTGTTTTTGGCAGCGGGGAGCTGGGGTAGTTTGGTTTTTGGGCATGGGGGATCAGGGTAGTTAGGTTTTGGGGGTGGGGGTCCGGGTAATTTGGTTTTTGGGGGTGGGGGATTAGGGTAGTTAGGTTTTTGGGGGGGTGGGGGTCAGGTACTTTTGTCTTTGGGATGGGGTGTGGGGTTGGTGTTGTTTTGTTTTTGGGGGTGGGGGATCAGGGAAGGTTTCTTTTTGGGGGGTTTTAGGTCGGTTAATTTTTTTGTGGGGATGGGGGATGATGTGTTTGTTTTTTGGGGGTGGGAGTGAGGGGGTTCAGGGTAGTTTGGGGTGGGGGATCAGGGTACTTTTGTTTTTGTGGGTGGGGGTAGGGTAGTTTTGTTTTTAGGGGCAGACCGGGGGATTGGTTGTTTTTATGGCAGGTGGGGGAGGTCGGGGAAGTGTTTTGGGCTCAGGGTGGGTGGGAGGTATCTGGAGTAGTTTTGTTTTAGGGGCTGGGAGTCGAGGGAGTTTTAGTATTAGGGGTGGGGTGCTTCTGGGCCTTGGGACAGGTGGGAAGTGGCATGCTAGAACCATGCATGCCGTTCCCACACATGCCGTTACTAGGCATGCTTTTGCAATGAAAATTTGTGTAAGGACATGCATAGTAAAGGAATTCTTGGGAACAACACAGTGGTTGTTCTGACAGCGTTGTTCAGGCATGTACGGTTCCAGCATTTGTTGTTCCATCATACATTCTTCCCTAGAACTCCTTAGGATTAGACTAGGGGATTTAGTTATATAAATTACACTTCATGCATTGTTCTTATTACCGATTCTATTGATCTTTGATTAATACATTTGTTTATTTCAATAAAGATGAGAAACTAAAGACTGGAAATAAAAATGATAAACCTTCCTCCAACCTTAATACAACTCTGGGCTGAATACTGACTGAGTTGGTAACTAGGGATCCTCCTAAACTTAAGGCAGTTGAAGGCCACTGACCATTGGCATTACCACTGAAGGGACAAGTGGAAACAGATTGCTATGTAATGCCTCCAGAATGGCATGTTGCAAGTGGATAGCACATGTCTAGGACTCTAAAAATCACTACAGAAGTGGCTTTTAAAGTAACCAATTTTCTGATTTGCCATCACATAGAATCTTTTTTGAAAATGTGTTTGACTTGAACATTCAGAGAGCAATATTTTAATCAGTTTCAAATACTTTGCATTTTACATCCAAACAATGATCCTTAGAAAAATATGTAAAATGCAAATATGCCAAATTTTTATCGGTATACCAATAATATTCAGAGTTCCCTGTCATGGGGAAACATACAGTTTTGTAGAGGAACTAGAAACTTTCCAAAATCAAAGTAATCAGGGCTGGCTTTAAGGTGGTGCAGCCCCACCAGGTGCTGGCCTGGACTGGGGGGCCCTGACCTCAGGGGGTGCAGTGTTTAGTTATGAAATTTGCGATTTAAAAGCAATTACTGAAAAGTTCCTTGTATGTCCAGCCTTAAGGAAACAATTAAAATGTCAAGATACCTCTTGTGATTAATGTTCTTACTAGGGCGAGGGATGGGAGTTTTGGCTAGGGGCAGTTTTGACTTGCCATAAAGTAGCATAGAGGGTCAATATGCCTGCTGCAAAGAACAGAACTATATTTTCTGTAGACAGCTGAGTGGGTTAGTAAAGCAGGCCTTAACGAGCGCTTTAAAACAGATGAATGTATGTGGAAGGGAGCTATGGAGAGATGAGGGACACATTTTCGTAGTAGTAGTGAGGGAATCATAGGGGAAGATCATGGGGTAGTGGGTGCCAAAAAAAGACTGTTGCACAGTGTGCCTAGCGCTAAAGCCAGCCCTGATCGTAATACTGTTCCATTAAAATATGAAATGCACAATATAGTTCTAAGTGCATTGCTACTAAAAGAAAACATAAATGCACATTCCACAGACCAGACCTTATCAAATTGGAAAAAATAAGTTTGAAGCTTCCTGAAGGAAAGTAACGTAGGTACTGACTTTTCATTACGCTAACAAGACAACTGTTTGCTTTGCATTCCATGTTCATGTAAGCAGTCCTAGGGTCACATTCAGGCAAACTCAATGATCATATCTCTGGAGATTTACATCACTAACACAAGGTCATATTTCATGACAGTTGGTAATTATTGTTTAAAATCGTTACAAAGGTAATGACAATAGCACAGCCTATTCCCTTCTAAAGTCTGATTGTTGCTAAAAATTTTCACACAGAATTGTTTATTTCTTGAACTAAAGGATGTAGGTTACAACACACAAAGTCAGCTTGCAACTTGTAAAATAGTCTGGGTGACTTAGGCTCTGCTTAGAAGATCGCAGGTGCCGCTATTACATGTCGGTGTCCCAAATACCAAAGCTGCTCAGTCTTCACTCCCTCTCATGCCTCTTTAATCCACTACGAGACACTCTCCGATCTAATTCTAACTCTTGCAGATTCCTTTCTTTCACCGTTTGTGACGGTTTTTCCATCCCTCCTCAGAAATGTCTGATTAAGGAAAATAAGTTCCGTTATATAAAAATGAGTTGAGGGGGCCCAATTGAAAACCAACAGCTCAAATTAAGCATTGACTAAAACAGAGGTATCCAACACAAGTCCAGGGATTCATAATCCATGATTGAGTTTTGAGATAACCACGGGATCTGTGAGTCCATTTGATTAATATTATACAATGAATTCCCTGTATATGTAAGAAACTCGGGACACAATCACTGACACACTGGTACTTAGTGCAAAAGGCCATTTATTGAGGACAGGATTGCATGTTGTACAAAAACATTATATACTGAGATTCAAACTGTTAACTTTAACAAAGCCCCCCACCTTTTGAACTACTCTCCATTATGCTTCCCCTTCATCCTTTCACTATGCCTCTGTTCACTCATTTTCCACTTCAATTGAACTACACTTTCCCCTTTTCCTTTCATCCCATTGCTTCGGGCATCCCCCACACTATCATCCTTCTTCTGCTTCTTTTCCCCCCGAAAGGGTGGCCTGGCCCACATCTGACTCTCCACCCTCCCCCATCTACTGCCACCCAGCACAACCCGTTAGACGTTGTGCTGCCCCACCAACAAAACAACTGCAACATTGCAAAAAACTCATACTGCTTCTCTGATCCACATCCTTTCTCCCAACAGATCCCCCACAATCAGGTGCAGTTCCATCAGGTAGTAAGCATTACCCAGCTCTGAAAGATGTACACCATCTGCCTGAAAAAGGCCGGATTCCCCTTCTATAGTACCTTCATGTCTCAGTACTTTAATACCGTGTATCTGGCAGAAAACCCTCATTGCCCTATTGAGCTTCCTCCGAGCCCTGTCGATAGCCCCATGCTTGACTGCACCTCACCATTTCCTTTTGGGGTACAAACTCCATCCAGACTATGCACGTACCTTGCATCCATTGCCCAATCAGCTCCAAATCCCATTGCATATGTTGCAGTAAGGTGAGCTCAGATAGTTTTACCAAATCATTTTCCTCCAGATGCAGTATCAGCAAATCCGGGCAATCCCAGCTTGGTGTGATGGATGTTAAAAAAGGAAGCAGGTTACCCCACCGCATGCCACTTTTTCCCCACCATACCACTTTCTGTCGGCAACTCGGAAGTCCCAAAGATCGTACATAGATCTGCCGTTTGGCATACTTCGCTGCCCAATGCACAAATGAGTGGCCCACCATCCAAGTGACCATTTTCTCACTCCTGGGGCCCTCAATGCAACTTGAAAAAGAATAAATGTCAACTGGACTTGCAACAAAACACTTGCAATAACAATCATTTTTGCTGTCCCCCCCAACTCAGGGTCGCACATAGCGCTTGCAACATCGAGACCTCCACCTGCTGATCCGCTTAATCTGAGCCCAGTCGCAACCCAAGTGAGCAGCCGCCGTAGCTGTGCCTATCTGGAAAGAATGTGTCCTGTAGCACTGTGCCCTTCTTCCTACCCGGCGCAGCACAGTCCGCCACACCTCTCACAGCTGGAAAGCCGTCACTTTCTCACCATTGGCATGACTAAAATCTATATCTGTGTCTGTATGCATCTGTGTTTGAAAGAAATGCCACTCCCTCACTGTCTGACTGCTGCATTCCCCCCGTCTCCAACCAAACCCACTTACCCCGACTTATCTCAACCAGTTTCATGATCCTCACGCCCCCATTCCCAAATGTCAGCCAGGACTGTAGTCTTGTGTCGTTCTGTCGCTAGTGCTAAAATCCGAAAACTGTGCCACTGGGAACCAGACAGGAAATCCGCAATATCATTATTGACTCCCGTAATGTGCACAGCTTTGAATACTACATTCAGAGATAAACATTTGAGCATGAAATATCTCAAGAGGCGCAACACTCTCACATCCCTCACCCTTTGTCTAATCACTATATCCACCACTGTCATGTTGTCCACATGGAACACCACCGTCCTGTTCACCAGTTCTTCCCCCACACCGACAATGCCACTAACAGGGGAAAAAACTCCAAGAAGGCAATGCTCCTGTCTTGTTTCAACCAGTGTGCCGGACCCTGTTCCGCTCACCAAAGTCCATCCCAAAAAAGACCAAAACCCATAGCTACTGCAGCATCCCAAAAACATTTGTACCTGCCAGACCATGTCCTCTTCCGAAACAACATGGAGACCTCATTGAACTGTGTCAAAAAAGCTTTCACACCCTGACATCCTCCCGTAGACCCATCGACACTGACATCCTGTGATGAGGAAGGAAAGTGCCTGTTATGACCAAGCCAAGATGCCTCCAAAACGTCCTGCCCCCTTTCCGACCCTGCATGCAAAATTCAGGTAGCCCAACAACTGCTCCGCCCTACGTAGCTCAATCTTATGCAATGATCACACTTGCCGCAAAAATTCCAACATCTCCGCCACCTTTCCCTGAGGCAGAAGAGCCACCAGGTTGACTGTGTCCAGTTCAATACCGAAAAACGTCAAAACACAAATTGGGCCTTCTGTCTTCTCAGGGGCCAATGGAATGCCAATCCTTCAAAACATGCCAGAGCCCTTTCACAATCATCGAGCCAGATCTCCCAATGAATAAGAGATCGTCCAGATAATGGAACAGTGGAGGGCAACAAGGGGTAGAGGTGCACAAGGCGCTCCTGGGCCAAAGGGCGCCTACGCCAATTAAGCTAGAGGTGTGAGGCCCTAGTTGCGCAAGTTCCCTGACAGGGACAGGGACTGCACTTTTGGGAGACCTAGTAGTATTCAGGCAGCAGCATTCTGAATGGTTTGGAGTTTATTGGTAAACAACTTAGGACTGCCTTGATGAAGTGTGTTACCATAAGCAGGGCATGATAAAATCAGTCCTTTTATCAATTCAGGGTTGTCCTGAGGGCTCCCGGGAGACCAAAACAGCTACTGGCTTTCTTTTTTACTTGTGAAACCATAGTGAGATGATTGTACAAGGTGATCCCGAGGCTCTTCACCTCCAACTTGGGTGTAGGGTGTTTTCTTAGATTGGGGGCCAACTAATCCGTTGCCAGAGGGATGGAATATCCCCCACCACAATATCCTCGGTTTTCTCACAATTTAGTTTTAAACAGTTGGCTGCCATCCATTTAGAAACCTTCTCAAGGCAGCATTCCAATCTCATAGAGGTAGTGTCAGTAATGGGTGACAGCGAGACAATCAGCTCTGTATCATCGGCATACAATACCATTGTGATGCCAAAGAAGCAGATGATTTCAGATAGCGGACATACATATATGTTGAAAAGAGTCGTGTTTAGTGAGGAGCCTTGAGGGACCCCACATTTCAACTGATGACTGATAAAGTAACATGATCACTCGTTAACTTGAAAGCCTCGCTTATATAAGAAAGAAGCAAGCCATTATAGAACATTCCCCACAATGCCAATCTTTTGCAGTCAATGCACAAGAGTAGAGAGGGATACCATATCAAAAGTGGCACTTAGATCGGGAAGAATCAGAGCTGCTGAAACACCCTGATCCAGGACCATCTTAAGATCTTCCGTGGAGTGCTGTTTCTTTACTATAACAGCAGGAAAACCTGTTTGGGTGTTGAACATTATTACCTTCCAGATATTCTTTTGAGGTACCTATTTATTATCTTCTCCAGGATTTTACTTGGACCAGGAAGTGGAAAAATCTGTCTATTGTTATAAATTACCTCAGTATCCAGAGTAGACATGTTGAGAAATGGATGGATAAAAGCATGTTTCCATTCCTCTGGCACGCAGCAAGTTTGGAGTGACAGATTGTAAAGCTCTGTCATAGCGGAGAGCATTACTTCTCCCCTTTTCAGAAGGATGTCTATTTGGATCAGGATCAAGTGGTGAGCCTGATTTACCTGAGCAAGCCAAACCTAATACTTCCTCTTTACTCAAATATTGGAAGGTGGGGAAAACTGTATTGATAGTAATGATTTTAAACATTTGTTGTTTTATCTTTAGGACCCGATGATAGCAAATCATAAATGTTCCATGCAAAGTGGTCTGCTAATAATTCACAGCGCTCTTAGATCTGATTTCAGAAAGAAATGTACAATATTGAACATTTTGTTTTTTGGAATACTATTTGCAAAGTCATTTAACCAAGCTCTCCGGACTGCATGCTGACATTGTTTCAGGGATGCTTTATATGTCTCTTTATATGCCTCATTATAATTGACTTTCTTTCATGTTTCTTATATTCTTTCTTTAGTTATCTCAGTTCCTGAGAGAACCAATGCATTTTTCCTGTGATCTCCTTTTCTTGTATGTTTTTAATGGGATAGCATCATCAAGGGCTGAGTATGTCTTTGAAACCCCTTTTGTCTCTGTTAAGTTTGGTGCTAATTTGCCTAAAGGCTGTTCCCTGCTAGCTATATTCAGTTTAGACCATTATCGAGTCTTTGTAGGGAGAATAACTTTAAGGGTCAATTCCCCTGTTTAAGAATGGAAAATATTTTTATTGCAATGTAAGTAACACCAATGCACTTTACTAACACATAAGTAGTTGCACACCGTTAATACCACATAGGAGCACCTAATATATTATCCTGCTTTAAGTTGTTCAATTTGAGTATAATTTTTCCTAATAAATTGGACATAATACTTAATGAACCTCACTGATTCAGAGGGTTTTGGTGGTTCAACCACTGCCATGGAAGTTGATAAGTACTCTTCCCACAGTCGGACCATTGTTTGTTGTTATTTTACCTTATTATGCATAGGGGAGTTGACCAGATTAAATAAATGAATCACTGACAGATCCTTCAAGAGGCATACTGCTTGGGGACAAGCAGGGTCCTTAATATGGATGTGCACCCAGTAAAGTAAAATTTGCTTACTGGAGACTATGGGTTACCAGTATGTCAGGGATATATTAAAAAAATTCTGTGGGAGATCCCAGAAGGTAAAATACTAATGATCCAGAAAAGGTAAAAGTATAAGGGAGCTTAATAGAATATAGCAGACTCTCACAGTCAGGCATTAAACTAGTGAATGTACATTTTCACCAGCTTTCTACGTAGTTAGCCATGCATTTAACAGATAAAATAATGAAGCTTAGCTGCCCATCTGAATGTCAACAATGAAAAAATGCAATACCATAATATGGGATGCATAGGACAGCTATGCTACAGAATGTGAGAGGGAAAAGACAGGTTGTTAGCAATGCAGCTGTAGAACTATTCAAACTATTCAGGCAGGCTAGAAGATGCAAGAAAAAAAGACCACAACAGACGGTGTGAAAAAACATTAGTGGACTAAAAGAAAATGAAAATTTCTAGAGGAAGTAATTTTCATCAAGCCGCAGCAAACAGAAAAAAGTTACTGTGTTAAACATTTCAGTCATTTAAAAAAACAATTATTTTGTGTTGGTCTCTTTTATTAAGTGTTCACCTTCAGAATGTGTACATATTTAAGATATGCCTATTTCTTTTCCGGCACAGATCAGGACATCAATTTAAAAATTTAGGGACCTTAACATACATCTTGATACATGTATTATTTAGGAATTTGCCCTTTTTGGAATGTTAGTGGGAGGCACCTTATTTTGGATCAAACTCTCTTGAGGTGTAAGTTTTGAAAAATTGTGGGAAAAGGCCTCTTTTTGACATGGGTATCCCCCACATTTCGCCTGATGTTTGCTGCAGCCTAGAAGTTGTAGTGCCCAGGGCCCCAGATACGCAGATTCCCTAGGCCAGAGCTCTTTCACAAAAACTGATGAGATGTATTGGCACATTTGGATATACCTTTAACTACCACTATAAGTCCCTAGTAAATGGGTACCTAGGTATGCAGGTCATTAGATACTATAGGTAGGCCCATGAGGGCAGCAGCACTGATTGTGCCACCCTCTAGGGCCATGCATCAAGATGTACCCGGCACTGCCATTGCAGGCTGAGTGTCCTGGTGCAAGCCTAAAACACAAACTAGACATGGCACACTGCCTGTGTGCCCTATCCACCATACACTGCATCTACTATGGGTAAGACACCCCTCTGGCAGGCCTTCCAGCCATAAGGCAGGGTGCACCATATTATATGTGAGGGCATAGGTGCATGAGCAATATTCCCTCACTGCGTCCTTACCCAAACCTGGGACATAGTGAATGAACAGAGCAGCCATTTTATCACATGTGCTGGACACTGGTCAACACGAGTTTCCAAGTTACATGATGGCCACTCTGAAAACTGGGTTGTTTGGTATCAAACAACTCAAAATAATACATCCAAGCTGTTTCCAGTATTGGATATATCCCTAAATGTACCCAGGGGTCACCTTAGAGGTGCCCCCTGCAAAAGTTTACTACCCTGGCATGGTTGCTGACTTGTTCTATCCAGCCTGCCACCTCCAGACACCCAATATACTAACCTTGGGGGTGAGCCCTGTCTCTCTGGTTTGTAAAACAATGCCCCTCCTGGGTGAAGGAGCTAACACCCCCTCCCTCAGGAATGTTCACTGCCCTGGCGGTGAGCTTCAAAGGGCTTATTGCCTTTGAAACTCGACCCCTAGGCCTGCTGCTAGCAACACATGGTCAGCCCCTTTGCAAACCCCACTTTTGGTGGGAGCAAAGGCGGGAATTCACACAAAGGATAGGGGGAGAGGCTCCACCTGGCATACACCACCCCAAAGGTGATGCCTGTGAGGTGGACACTCCATTCCATTCTATTTTCCTTCATCTTAGATGGAAGGAAAAGAGCCAATCAGGTTTAGGGAAGTGATCCTCCTACAGGAAGTGGTCACTATAGTTACCACCCAAAAGTAAGTACCCCATTGGACACTACCAGGTACCCCCTAAAGTGCCCACTAAATTCAGTATTTAGTGGGCATCCCTGGACCCAGAAATTATATTTGAAGGACACAAAGAAGGCCAGCACAAAGAAGATCCAAAGCAAGAGAACTGTGGAATTGCTGCACAAAGAAAAGGCGCCAAACCCTGCCTGCTGCACTGAAGACCTGACTATCGCCATTGAGGAGGTGCTGGACAACTGGAATGACCTCAAGAAACCCAGAGGACCTCCAGGTTTTACCCAAGAACCCCCTCTAGAGTGGAGGTACCACTCTGCAACAACCAAAGAACTAGCAACCCAGTGAGGGTCACTTCACTGACCAGCCACTAACTCCTAAACCAGACATTGCAGCCAGACCCAATGACACACCAACAAGGACAAACCTCCCAAGTGGAAGTACCATACCGATACCCAGGGTACTGGTCACCTGATGTCAGATACAAGGAAAACCAGCCTGCGGGAGCTGAAAAAGGACCAGGAGGAATCCCCAGTCAAAGGACTTCAGGAACGCTCTGGAACGCTCGACAGAGTGCCCAGTTGTCCTGTAAGCGACCCTTAAAGAGACTTACCTCCTGATCCAAAAGGCATCTTGGCGCACAGCTCCTGGATCACTAATTCGCTCTGTACCCGGCCGCCCTGACCCCTTCAACAAAGAACCTGTTGTGCCCTAAGGGTCTCTCACCACTTGTGACCTTGACACTTCAAGGGGACCCCAAGGAACCACCTCTAAACGTACCTGTGGGGTGCTTTTCCAAATGGTCCACACAGTGGCCCTGAACCAGGTCCAGAGACTTTTCCCAGCTGCTCCTGCCAGAACCGGGATCTTCCCAAACTTCTCCAGCTCGCACAGTGTGCCTACCAACGACCTCGACCAACCTGCAAAAGGAGAATTGGCTAACTCAAATGTACAATTCTATATGTCTTTTTAAAGGTGACTTTCCATTGTTTGCTAAGGTGCGTAATGGTGCATAGAAAGACTATTTTCTTTAAACTTCAAAAACAAATTTCTCCAACTTCACCAATTTTGATAACGTTGGTCTTACAATTTATAAACAAATCTGACGTATTTTTATAAATTGGTCTTGAGTTATTCCTTGGAATGTGTGAGTTGCATGATATATTCTGTGAGTCCAACAAATGCTTTGCACTTCTACAAGATTGGCCTAACTGCTCGACCAAGCTACCATAAAAATTAGAGCATTAGGTGATCTAGTTTTTACCTCTGTAAACCAACATGGGTTTGCGTGGACCCCCTGCACAGTTTGCCTAGATTTGCACACAAACAGAGAGGGCCAGCATCCTACAAACATCTCTTCCTTTATGTTTCTCAATGAAACATTTGTATACATTTTTCAACTAATAGTTTAATCGTTGGAGATAGATTGGATGTTGCTGTCTAATCTATCAGAATACCATAAGCAACTCAGAATTTGGAATCCCCTACCCAGAGTACCCATACTATTAACAAGACTTAAAATAACTAAAGAGCTGCCAGCGTTCTAAAAGATTGCAACAATCTGTGAGTTTCCACGGGTATGATCACAACTATGTAATGTTTATCCTTGCTGCTGGAATAATTTTAGAAGTATCCTAAATTTCCATCTCACTGTGAGCAACAGAAAGATGAAGTGCACAGAGTTGACATATTGTTGCGTAGCCATTTTAGTCATAGCTCCATGCACGTTAGTTTAACACACTAGGTCGCTGTGCACTTTGACCTAGATATATTTAATTCGGCTTTGCATTGTTATTTTTACAATAACCAGTTTTACAGTCTTGTTTTATTTTCATCTATCTAACTGTTTTGCTTAGACCAGCACTGTGTTCTCAAACAAGACATTCTTGATCACTTTGTGCTTCAGTCAAGGCTACAGTTTGGTACATTGTTGGTGAATGTGGTAGAAGTTTAGTCTCCAACATTCGTAGAAAATACACATCCTTACGTAGGGACATTTTCTTAGAACATCAGCTGTGTTAGTATAAAAACACTTCCTAGTCCCATTACACGTTAAGGGGGAGATTCCAGCCAGGAAACCACGACTGTATGCCGATTGTTGAATGCTTCGCTGCAGATGCTAACGCAGACTACAGGCCTTTGCTCAGGTATGAGGGTCGGTGTCCTCCAGGGGGAACCTGAAAGGCTCTAATTTTCAGGTCCTCCGGAGCATCTCTGTCTCATTATATATAATGACACCTCAATGCCGTATGCAGAGACGTCTGTGGTACTGAGGATTTCCACAACAGCTGTGTAGGTAATCCTACTACAACTGGCGGTTGTTCAAGCTTGAACTTTAAAAGGATCCCCATTTTGGTGTGCCTTCTCTGAACTAATAGTGTTACTATCATGGCGAATCCCCAACATGTACAAATAGATGTTAACATGAGCCAACCTCTCACAGCACACTTACTAGCAAATGGTCTAACAGCCCAGGGAGGTCCAGTCACATTTGTGGTGGACACCCATGCAGCTTATAGAACAGAAAATTTTTACTCTTGGGTCACATTTCCAGCAGTTAATGGGAACACTAATACATTTCATCAATATACACCTGCGAACGTGCCTGGACAATACAGAGCGTACGCATATTTAGAGATACATCTATCTTATCAAGAACATAATATTTGGGTTGATGGCGCCCTACCCCATACAATATTACCAGTAAGGTTAGATCCACTAAGTAATGACAGTCCTACCTGTCCTTTATTGGCCACCTATACACCACATCCTGCGTTTGGAAATTTAGCAGTAGCTGAGGTTCGTTGCTTATACATTGAACTAACAGCAATATATAGACGATTAGTACAATTTGTGATGCAAACATTACATTCAAACCCAGCACGTGTTACTCCAGCACATCCACATGCAGTAACGCCATGCATAAATCCTGTAACTGTACATTCGATTATGGGTAAAGTACCCGCCAAACGGGAGGAAACTGTGTTTTGGTTAGCACAGAAAATTAATACCCTGGAGGCAGTATTTCCCCATACGGAACCTCAGGATAAACATAGAATATTCACGATGTGCTTGCTTTTCGGGATGGTCACTACAGTAGAAAACTGTAATACTTGGGGCACAGTATTTGCAGCGCTCTACACAACCGCACACGGTACTCCGACACTTGCCAATTTACCAGAAGTGCTAAAACAAATTCAAGATGAATATGGGGCTGCCCCGGCCCTACATTTGGGGATTCAATTGATGGGCAATTTTGCCACAGTGTCCTCAATCATTTTAAGTAACCTTAAAGGGGAAGCAGTCGCACTTGCAGTGCGCATGCGGCTTCGTGACGTTCCACAACAAGAACAAGAGCTGCCTAAAATAATAGCAGAGACCTACTTAAGTATTGGTCGAGATAGCCTAGGGGCCAGACCATAAAAAACTCAATTTCAGGCTAAATCAAATAAAGATATCCCCAAACAAACACTTAACGGTAAAAAGAAACGCTGGGATAAAAAGCAACAAACGCCTAAAAAAGAAAGGGGAGAATCTCCGCGTATGGAGACCCCACATAATAGGTATGATCTCAGAATTAGAGATAATATTAGAACACCTGATAGATATCAATATACTGATACACGCCAATCTCGTTCCGTTCAGGACTCATCGGAAAAGAGAAATGAGAGAGGTGGGCGATCAGAGAGGAGAACAGAGTACGTGAAACCGAGACAGGAATCACAATGCTCTTTGGAGGTTTCTGTTAAAAAGGAAGAGAAACCCGCCCAACAAAAACAACAATTTAAAAAGAAAAAAGTGGCAGCAGTCGCAGTTCGACATGCCACAGAGGAAGAGGGTCCTCTTGAAGAACAAGAATCGGGCTCTAGCCTTGCTAGACAGCGCAGCAGAGGTCACAATAGTTCGCCGGAATCTTCTAGAGCATCTGGAGGTGAAAGCAACTGATGACTTTATACAAGCAGAAACAGCGGACATGCGTGTCTCCAAGCCTGATAGGGTGTACAAAGTAACGCTACAATTAGAAGGAGACATTGAACGCACAATAGATGCAATCTTTTGGGACCGCATAGTACATCGCCGAACAAGATTGGCTGCCTGACTTTGTCCGAACCTGCCCATATGGAGAAGATGTCAATAAGCCTTCCTTCTCGCCCCTTGTTCCAGGGGAACTAGCTGAATCCTATTCCAATGAATTGGCTCTAGCACAAGCACCTGCATTATACAGAAATCACATAGGATGGGATAAGGAATCCCCCTACCATGTAATACCAATTAAAAGTAAACCTCAGCCACAGCCGCAGTATCCTATAAAATATGAAGCAAAAGCACCAGTGAGAGAACTACTCACGCAATTAGAGTACCAGGGTGGGATTGAACCCTGTGTCTCGCCAATGAATAACCCTTTATTCCCCGTAGCTAAACCAGACCATTCATACAGAATAGTCTTAGACTGCAGACATTTAAATAGTCATATACGTACCTATGCTATACAAAACTCACATAGCACTGCACTAATGAGCAACTTAGTGCGTAAAAAATACAAAACAACACTAGACATTTCCAATGGTTTTTTCTACCAGAATATAGCGCCTGAAAACAGAGACTTAACAAGCTTTAGCACACTAGGCTCTCAGAAAAAATTCTGTTGTTTACCTCAGGGGTATAAGAACAGCCCAGGACTGTTCGCAGCTCATGTCACTGCTATTTTGCACGAGATCGACCCTGAAGCACTGTCCTATGTAGATGATATATATCTCACGGATGATGAACTACTACAACATTTAAGACGGGTAGCCCGCATTGTTGAAGGATTTGCTGAATTTGGCAACAAATTTAACTTTAAAAAAAACAAAAATAGCCTTCCTCAGCGTCCCGTTTCTAGGATATGAGCTGTCAAGTGAAAGGAAGAGCCTAGCGCCACAATTCTTAGAAAAGTGCGCACAGTTACAACCACTGAATATGATTAAAAAACTTCCATCATTATTGGGTTTCTTAAATTTTGGCAGAACGTACATTCCAGATTATGCTACATGCATAAAACCTTTATATGACCTAATGCGTCCCGATTTTTCAAGCAAATTCTGATCAACTGAACATACACGTATTCTTAGAGAATTGCAGAAAGGCATGCTTGCAGCACAACATTTACACACAAGGGACAACAAAACACACTTGATCATCAGAGTAATTGCTTGGGCCATTGGTTTCACCTATGTGACATTTAATGAAGGTGAGACAGTCCCAATTGCATACAAATCACATTTGTATTCAGCAGCTGAACAAAGCTTTGCTGCCACAGAGAAAATTCTCACTGCTGTACGGATGGCTGTCATTAAAGAAAGACCTCTTGCCCAAGGAAAAAGCATTATTGTTGTTTTTCCAATCACAGCCCTAGAGGCTGTTACAAAAGCTAGCGTTACAAACGCAAAAGCACTACATCCATGTTGGATACAATGGGCTATGTCTCTGACAGCCATTGATGTAGACTACATTTTCGACTCAAAGCTACAAACTCAGGAATTCCTACAATATGAAGTGGAATATCCAGTTCCAGCAAATACTTTGCCTGTTGATCAGTATCATAGAGTCATGTACATCGATGGCTCTGCACAACCTGCAATTGGAACTAAACATCATTATTCTTCTGCTTGCACAGTCGGAAGTGGCTATATGGAAGGGAATACATTTTGTCCTCTACATACCTTTACACAGACCCTAGGGTATTGTACAGCACAATTGGCTGAGCTAAAAGCTCTGCTGATGGCACTGGAACACACGGATCCGGCACAGCCTACGCTGATTGTTTGTGATTCAGATTACTGTGTCCAGTCCTTAAATGAATACCTGCATTATTGGCGCCAGAATGGGTTCAGAGACTCCAAAGGCAACACCATTAAACACAGACTACTGTGGGGGAAAGTAGCTGAACAGAAAGAGACGCTACCAAATGTTCATGTTGTAAATACACTTGGACACCAGCACATTGGAATACATGTTACTGGAAACACATTGGCTGATAGAGCCGCAAAGTCAGCAGTGGCAGTAACCACTGTAGCTGCAGTAACTCGCTCGAGTTCAAAACCAGACACAGACATTTGGGCTGCCGTGAAAGCTACGGCTGATGGTACGCCCCATCCTAAAGGATTTCCTAACAAATATCATTATCATGTGGGAAGTATGCTGAACACTGAAGTTAAGATACCAGGCATAGGCGTACGAGACATCCCTAACAAAGATATAAGACCACAATTGATTAAAGCAGTGCAAGAGGTGGTGGCATCTGTACATTCTGGTGTGGTGGCTGCAATTTAGATCTAACAGGCCCGTTATTGGTGGCCAGGTCTCTACAAAGAGACTAAGCAGTATGGCCTTTGTTGTGACATCTGTCAACAAATCAAAGTTTCCACTGCCAAACGCCCCCGCTGACACCCCTCTTAATTTCAAACAAACCGTTACAATGTGTGTACTTGGACCACTGAGGTCCCTTAACACCTGATAGTGCATACAAATATATAATAGTCGCTGTTAATTTATGCTCCAGATTTGTATGGGTGTGGCCACAACGCTCGGCTGGCGCTCGGATTGTTATTAAAGATTTGTGAGTCTTTATCGGTACATATGCAGTTGCGGCCTTCCATTCAGACCAGGGCCCTGCTTTTGCCTCAAGGGCATTCAGGGACACCATGGCTTTGTTGGGGGTCCAACTGCAGTACTCGTCTCCATTTCATCCCGGGGAAATAGTGCTGTGGAGCGATTAAACCCCGATTTAAAGCAATCCTTAACAGCCAGAGTCTTAGGTATGGGCCGTAGTTGGCTTCATCACCTGTATGGAGTCCAGAGAGCACTAAATAACCTGCCTAGAAGGTCCCTGGGGGGGTCGTACTTCATATGAGTGCCTGTTCGTAACTCAAATGTATGTTCCGGATCTTGATGATCCTGGCATGGAGGCAGCAGAAACACCTTTTGACATAAATGAACGTGTCACTGTCATTTGAGTAATTAATTATTTTTCTTGTTACGCTGTGCGCATTAGCTACTTTTTCCCTTCTGAAGAAGCTGAATTTGAGACAGTGCTTCTGTAATGTGTGTGCACCAGCAATGTGAAACCCCAGATCTTAAGAAAGAAGGTTTAAACCTATTTGCCTTTCGTTAACTTGAGATCAGAAAACTAAGCCACTTTTGTAATCTCTCAATCTAAATCCATGGAATGGGTTATAGTGTCACTATAGCTTTGGTCGTCTATAAGGAAACTTTTTGTTTAAATTTAGGAAATCTATTTAAACTTGGCTGTTTGCCAACTAATACCTGTGTATAGGTCCATCTGCCTTTAGTCCACATGCAGTGCCATCAATCTCCCATGCAGTATTTGGTGTGCTCTATAGAAAACAACAAATAAATGAATATGCATATGACAAAACCATAACAGATGATGGATACTGCTGCACACCACAGTACACCACAGATGTACTTTGGCTCATGTGAGTAGTGACATGTTCCTCACAGTCTCCATCGCTGGCTCCGGC